>NW_010336464.1:1162-10077 GCF_000700745.2 Antrostomus carolinensis
CAGGTCTTCTCTTGTGCTTGTAGCTATCATACTGATGTCCCCATCTGGTCTTCTAGGAATTTAGTAATCATCATCAGTGCTGGTTAATGTTAAATAGCTCACAGCTCTTAACAGAAGAGCAAAACAGTGCTTTCAACAGAATCAGAGGCATCAACGTTTCAAAACAGACAGTCATTAAAAAAATATTAAACCTGGAGCAGGTCCACACTCCAGACATTAATAACTCTCAAAGCAAATCTTTACATATAAATAAACACTTGTGATGGACCCCCCCAATAATAATCTAATAAATTATCTGGCTATGTAATCCTTTTTCTCACTTCATTCAGCATCCAAATGAGGAAAAATATACTAGAGAAAGTTTTCTGTTCCTGCAGGCTGATCCAAACCATATTTATAGGAGCCTTTGTCACTGAGCTCAAGAAATTGCTCCTGTAAGAGTCTTCTGGAGATAAATATAACCAGACCTGCTCTGAATGCACAGTCCTGGTTTGTGGATGATTTTGTAGGGGGCAGGTTGCAAAATGCCTTCCTTATCCTCTTTCATGGACAGTTGGAAAGACTTACTGGGGTCAATCCCCACTACCTTCTTCTTATGGATCCTGAGGTTCAGGTGGAGGTGGGAGAGACAGTCAATAGCATAGATAACAAGGATTGGTCATTTCCACTTCAAGGCTGAGACCTAATCACTCTTCTGTGGCTCCAAATCCCTGAGCAATATTCTAAGTTACTCTCATACCAGCATCTCTATCAAACCCAAAATGTAGCAGAGGAATAATTTTTTAGATTGGGTTGTGTGGTGACCATGGTCTTTAGTGATGCCCTGGATTTGTTATGTGTACTGGTTCTCAACACCATAGAGCTTTCAAGGGCTGGATCTAGTATGTTTCTAGGTCACATGGAGGAGAAAATTTTTAAGTGTAAATGGATAAGAAGCAGAAACTCTGTAGCAGTGCTCAGCTGTCCAAAATGTTTCCCACCTCATAAGGCTAGAGATGCTGGGACCCTCAGTCATATATGCATGATCAACTCCTCAGTGATCATGGGTAGGATCACTGTTGGGATCCAGAAGGTGAAGTGGTTTTGCAGAAAGGAAACCCACTTAGGGTATGATTCTAATGTCTGGATATTTCAAGGGGCTCCATGGCTTAGTTTGGGAACCCTAGATATCAGGAACTGTTATCTAATAAATATCTATGAGGAAATATCTGCTGCTGTCAAGCTGAACATTCAAACTCATATTAAATATACTTTTGACACTTTCCACTACCAGTTTTTATCAGACATGGAAAACTTACTGGGCATTTCACATATGTATTTTGGGGAGAAATCAATTTGGAACTGGTGAAAGATGGTTGATTGTCTGTCCTGGGAGCAAAAGTCCTCTAAGTTGGTGAGCTGGGCAAACATCTCCCATATCACTACATGAACATGCCTGGTTCTCTTTCCATCCCTAGCTGGAGAAAGACAGATTGATGTGAAAAGATTAACCAGGCTCCATGGATAGCTCCAGATCCTTCAGTGGTCAATGTGAAAAGATATTAGAAATGTCTGGTCTATGCTAATGCTCTGGGTTGGTCCTCGGATCAAGGTTGCTGTTTAACTCCAGATTTTAGATGTGTTTTATGATATGGAACTTGGTCTTTAGGTACAGTAAGGAGCCCCACTTTCTTATTTCTTACCAGCATACCCAAACCTCTCCCTACATAGAAGGGTTTTTGGTGTTTTGGATATGTCAGAACAGTTTGGAAAAGCAACCAGCACATTCTCTTTGATGCTGTTATTTGGTTTATTGACAGAGGTGCAAACACCTCTGTGCTCCACTCAGTTCTGATCTCTATTCTGCAATTAGCAGCATGTGTCATGGATCAAGGAATGGCTGTGGCATCCCAGATGAGTCTAACCCTGTGGAAAAGAACCACATTAGTCAACACAACTGGTATCCAAGTCTGATGCCCTAAACAGCACCAAAAAGGAATGAGACAAGATGGTGCCTTCAGCATCAGAAGCACAGAGAAAGCAGATTATGTTTGATAGTCTCTTTTACTGTCTTCTCATTCACAGTCATCTCAAGCCCTCCCTACAAGCAATTTGTCTTCCTCTTCATCCTCCACCACCCTTCTCACTTCTCATTCAGCTTCCTCCTTGGTAGCTTTGTATTTATAGAGACCTAGCTCCATCTCCTTATTTTCCTTGCAATGATTTATGAGTGACAAAGCCCTTCTCTGAATCATAAAATAAAATCATAGAATGTTGTGATCTGGAAGGGACCCACAAGGTTCATCAAGTCCAACCCCCGTCCTTGCACAGGACAGTCCCAATATTCAGACCATGTATCTGGGGGCCTTGTCCAAATGCTTCTTGTTCTCAAGGTAACTGTACTCTTCTATCAGCACTACAGGAACACCTTTTTTTATTTCCCTGTCCCACTTCTATACATCCTCCAGAGTCATATTATTATTAAAGATAATTACATATACAGAGGTCATGTACATTGACAAAGAGGTTATGTTGGTGACTTGGACCATTGCTTTTGAGCCCAGTCTGTCTGTATCCTGTTCCCTGAAACAACTTTGACTCACAAGCTGATGTCAGCTAAGCTTGTCTGAAAAAGCTGAAAGACAATGATGTTCCAACAGGTTTTGTGAAAATTAATGCCCCAGCAGGGCTGAAGTAGCTCAGCTGGGAGAGCGTTAGACTGAAGATCTAAAGGTCCCTGGTTCAATCCCGGGCTTCAGCAGTGGTTTCCTGTAGTTTTTTTGTGCCCGGTGCTGGGCTTTCAGTGCAAGACAGACATGGAGCTACTGACCAGAGTCCAGCAGAGGTCCAGGAAGATGATGAAGGGACTGGAGCATCTTTCATATGAGGAGAGGATGAGAGACCTGGGACTGGTTGCCCTGGTAGGTTGTGGAGTCTCCATTCCTAGAAATATTCAAAAGCCATGTGGATGTGATCTTGGGCAACTGTCTCTAGGTAGCCCTTCTAGAGTAGGGGGTTGGACCAGATGACCTCCAGAGATCCCTTCCAACCATTCTGTGTGTAAAAGAGAAAGACACAAGTTTATGTCTACAGAAGAGAAAAGTAAGACTAATGTCATCCTCACATATTTCCATCAGCAGTGACCACTTGGCTAATCAGCACAGCCATCCGGGCTGACCAACCAGCCAACAAACAGTTGTAATTAAGATTCAGGTATCAGAAGAACCACATCTACATATAAATAAAAGTAGGTTCATATGTTCCTATCCTTACAGAACCGTTTATTGAATTCATTTTTTTTTTCTTTTTAATTTCAGACAAGTTAATAGCTCTGTGGACAGAGACTGCTTCAAAATTATCTCATCACCTGCTCTGAAATCCTAGTGTCTGTCATCTGTTGCAAGATCTGCAATGCTACGTCACAGGCAGAGCCCCCGAATAAACTTCCGTTCTCATTTAAGACACCATCTGTGTCCCATTTCTGCAGCGCTTGGCAGAGATCGCTTCCCTTCTATGGTATGTTTGTTCCCCTCACTGAGCTGCAGTCTTCTTTGGAGGTGGGAAAGTCAGCAGGTGGAACGGATGCCAGCTCTGTGCAAATGGAAATCACTTTGCTGTAACAGTGTCCTTGGGTAGAAGGGTGTTTTTGGTGTTCAATCTTGGTCAGGTGGTCCTGGAGCAGACTCAAGGGCAACCCACAGAAGAGCTAGAGCCAATCCTAGGTTGTATTTGGCTGCAAGAAGGGGAAGAGGGTGAAATGAGGTGCTGATTGTTAATGAGAGCAAGAGCAATGAGGTGAGTAAGATCTAAACTGGGTACATCATGGACAGGTGGACAGATTCAAATGCACTGGAACACCTAATTGCTCTGGGTCCTTTTACCAGGTAATCATAGAATCATATAATGGTGTGGGTTGGAGATGACCTTTAAAGGTCATCTAGTCCAACTTCCCTGCAGTGAGTAAGGACATTGTCAACTAGACCAGGTTGCTCAGAGCCCCATCCAACCCAATCTTGAATGTTTGCAGGGATAGGGCTTCTACCACCTCTCTGGGCAACCAGTTCCAATGTTTCAGCACTCTTCTTGTAAAATTAATGGAGTTCATAATCTTTCCTTCCTATTATGCAATTAAATGAAGTTTTATTGCAGAATTCAGACAGTTACAATCCCACCCCTAAAAAAAAGCATAAATAGCCTTAGCTTAGGTTCTCTATCAAACCAGCTGAATGATCTATGCAAATTGCATTGCTATGCCTCAGTTTCCCTGGTTGTAGCAATGACAACTGCCTTCCCTTACCTTCCCCAAGTCTGGTGAGATTTAACTGGCAGGTAAAAAGTACTTTGTGTTCTCAGCTTGGTTGTGTGTGTTATCCCAGCACGTGTCCCTGCGGATGATGCTGTATTACTCACACACCTCTCAAATCCTCTTTTTCTCTAACTCATTTTATTTGCAAGAATTACGAACAGTCATGTTATCCAGGAAGGTACAACCTTCAGAATGTTGGCATCAGCGTCACTGAGCTGTGCTCAGGAGACTGTTCCTCAGGAACTCCTTATGACTTTCAGGTGAATTTACCTCAAAACTGATCGGAAATGGGGAGGGAGGAGAAATAGGGAAGAAGAGGACAGCTCATCTCAGAAGAACAGCGAAAGATGAGGTAAATAATAAGAAAACAGCGTAGGAAAGAGGGTGATGGACTGGAGATGATGTAAGAGATTACAGAAGCCTGGGTCACCATTGGTACAGACCATTTTAGACAGCCAAGGACTTTGGGATTCATCTGGAATGAGAGACTCTATCACATAAATGGAGATGAGAAAAAATTTGAGCATTTTGCATATCATGGCAAAGGCTAGGGGAGATTGAGTGTGGTTTGTGTGCATCTGGAGGCAATAAAGAAAAAGAATGAAGAATATATGGTCAAGTCAGAAGGTAGCACTATAAGGAATGGATCTAAACCAGTTAAAGATGTGTACTAGCTGTAAATTCAAAAGTTTCTACCAGTCAGTATACAGTAGTTCTCAGTGAGCTCTTTCCTTCAGGAATGGCAAGACCTGCTAGAAAAGTATTGCAACAGGTCTTCTAGGGATTGTATCACATGTGGTGGCTGAGAACCATCTTCTCATCCCTCATTTTCATTTTGCTTCACCACCCTCTCTTTGACCACAGTAGTTCATGACACTGAGGATACTCAGGTTTTGTTAAACATAACAAAGTAGATGAATGTGCTGGGACAGTTATTTTTTTCTGTAGCAGCTTGTATGGGTCTATGTTTTGAATTTTTGCTGAAAACAGTGTTAAAGGTGCAGAGATGGTTTTGTTATTGCTGAGCAGAACTTACATAGAGTCAAGGCCTTTTCTGCTTCTCACACCACCCCACCAGTGAGCGGGCTGGAGTTGCACAAGAAGTTGGGAGGGGACACCTGAACCCAACTGACTAAAAGAATATTCCATACTCTATGATGTCATGGTCATCATATAAAGCTGTGGGAAGAAAAAAGAAGTGGGGTGATGTTCAGACCGATGGCATTTGTCTTCCCAAGTAACCAATATAGAATCATAGAATCATAAAATGGTTTGGGTTGGAAGGGACATTAAAGATCATGTAGCTCCAACCCCCCCGCCATCGAACCCCCATCCAATCTGCCCTTGACCACTTCCAGGGAGGGGGCATCCACAACTTCCTTGGGCAACCTGTTCCAGTGTCTGACCACCCTCACAGTGAAGAACTTCTTCCTCATATCTCATCTAAACCTCCCCTCTTTCAGCTTAAACCCATTTCCCCTTGTTCTGTCATTAACTGCCCTTATGAAAAGTCCCTCCTCAGCTTTCTTGTAGGCCCCCTTCAGGTATTGGAAGGCTGTTATAAGATCTCCCCGGAGCCTTCTCTTCTTCCAGGCTGAAGAGGATATGCATGATGGAGTCCTGTTTTCCTGAAGATGGCTGAACATCTGCCTGCTGATGGGAAGTAGTGAGTGAATTTCTTGTTTTTCTTTGCTTGCATGCATGGCTTTTGCTTTACCTGTTAAACTGTCTTTATCTCAGCCCACAAGTTTTCCCACTTTTACCTTTCCAGTCCTCTCTCCCATCTTACTAAGGGGGAGTGATCAAGTGGCTGTGTGGTTCTTAGTTGTGGTTGGGGTTGAACCATAACAATGAAGAAGGCATGATGAAACAAAACCTTCTATTCTATTCTTCATTCTCCTTCTGAAGTTGTGGTTTTGGAGTTTTTTTGTTTGTTTTTTTTTTTTTTTGTTTGTTGGTTTGTTTGTTTGGCTGGGGTTTTTTTTATGAAAAACTAAGTCTTGTGTAGGCCACACAAACCAGGGAAGCACCTAGGTTTTAACCTGCTTTTGCAGGTGTTTTATTCCTCTTTACTTTTGAGATTGTAGACCAAAACTCTCTTTGGACACTGCTCATTTACCTTTAAAGCATACATCAGTACCAGCTTTGATAAACTAATTAATGTCTTGTGAATCCTGTCATGTCATCAATCCTCCTTGGCAAAGATGAAGGATTTGGAGACTAACAGCAGGCTAGAGGATATGGGAAGGTAGGACCAACATGGGGTTTTGTTTATAGTTTTTTAGTCTTAGAAGAGACTATCACGCCTGACTCTCACTATCATTAGCCCGTAACCATGACAGTCACATGGGATGGAAGTGTGGGTTACATCAAAGGATCTCCATTCCTACAGAATAGATATAATTCTGGCTAAAACCAGCTGTCAGGAGGGACTCAGATCCTATGGGCAAGTGGAACAGGGAAGGAGATAGATCTGACCTTGCCCTTTACCTCCAGCTAGTTTCACAGAATCATAGAATGGTAGAGATTGGAAGGGACCTCTGGAGATCATCTGGTTCAACCACGCTGCCAAAGTAGGTTCACCTAGAGCAGGTTGCAAAGGAAAGCATCCAGGTGGGTTTTGAATACCTCCAGAGAAGGAGATTCCATAACCTTTCTGGGAAGCCTGTTCCTGGCAGCTCTGGCACCCTAGTTATTTCTAGGGAGGGCAAAATGAGAAACAACACTTATTCCTACCTTGGTTGCATTATTCACTAGATTCCCACCTTGATTCCCACCTTGGTTGCATTATTTACTAGATTCCCACCTTGGTTGCATTATTCACTAGGGAACAACCTTGTTCTCCAGCCATTCCATCTCTCCGACTGGTAGAACACTGAAAAGGCAATTTTGGCTCTGCATCCTTGGTCCAGAGACGATTTCAGCTGGGTCACCAGAACAGAATGATGGCAATCATGGGTAAGACCACAGCTCCATAAAACCTTGGGTTGGTCAGAAGAGGGTGGTTTGAGAAAAGTTTTAATACAGGGGCCTGTGGAAAAACCTTTCCTTTGGTTATCCCAGCACACAAATTTAGAGGCACTGGGGCTTCTTGGAAGTGCTTGGAAGCCCCTGGAAGTGTTTAAGGCCAGGCTGGGTGAGCACTGGGGTTTCTTGGAAGTGTTTGGAAACCCCTGGAAGTGTTTAAGGCCAGGCTGGATGAGGCTTTGAGCAACCTGGTCTAGTGGAAGATGTCCCTGCTGATGGCAGGGGGGTTGGAACTAGATGATCTTTAAGGTCCCTTCCAACCCAAACCATTCTATGATTCTAGATTCTGTGATTCTATGATTCTTCAGCTGCCAGTTGCCTTTTTCTTGGAAGTGTTTGGAAACCCCTGGAAGTGTTTAAGGCCAGGCTGGATGAGGCTTTGAGCAACCTGGTCTAGTGGAAGATGTCCCTGCTGATGGCAGGGGGGTTGGAACTAGATGATCTTTAAGGTCCCTTCCAACCCAAACCATTCTATGATTCTAGATTCTGTGATTCTATGATTCTTCAGCTGCCAGTTGCCTTGGTCATATGATGTTTAACAGCCCTGATGCATCTGACTATGAGGATTTTATCTGAAACAGTTAAAACTCTGTCTTGATAATTTTGATAATTTTTGGTTGATGTGGTCTGTTACTTGCTGATACTTCTGGTGCCTTTGCTCATTTTGGCAGGAGAAGCAGAAAGTGTCCCTGTTGATGGCAGGGGGCTTGGAACTAGATGATCTTTAAGATCGCTTCCAACCCAAATCATTCTATGATTCTATGACAAGATAGAGGTGCCCCCAAACCAATCTCCAAAAAGTTGAATTGATTTAAGGTCCTCTTTCTTTCCTTCCTGTATTCACACAGAGACTGACATTCACCAGAAGCCTAGTTATGTGCATGCTCACTGGGTAGACTATGTGTGTGCAGCTGGTCTGCTCTCAGATCAACCTGTGGAAAGTTTCATTAAAATTGAGCAGTTTCACCAAAAGACACGGCAACGAAGATCAGTAATCTCATTTTTCAGCTTTTTTTTTCAACTCTAAATTGAACTGTCCTTCACCCCTTCCCAACTCTTCTCTTGTCCCCCACAACAAAAAAAAATGGGTTGGCAAAGGTGGTTGTCACAGTGGGATGGACATGGAAGGGAAGTTGTGGTCCCCAGGAGTGACAGCAGAAACCCTTCAGCAAAGGAACAGGAACAACTAGTAAAACATTTCCAGAGCATTGAGTTACTCACTGTCTTTGCTGCCCACCCCCTCAGCTTGGCTGGCCCACCAGCTCCAGGATGAGTATACCCACCTGAGTGAGGGAGTCAGCCTGAATGACAGTGAGGGAAAAGTTCACCTGGAGGAGAAAGCAAGAGGTGAGAGGATGGGTTATCCTTTGAAATACCATGACTGCATTTTGAGAGGGACTTTCTGGACTAAAACTGATCTGGGAGTATGTAAGACGGGAGGAGGAGGAGGACAAGTTGGACTTGAAGAGGTGTGTTTGCATCCTTACCAATGTGGTATAGAGGGGAATGGATAATCCAGAGTGTTTAGCTCTTTTAGATTAATGAACCTACTGCATATTCATAGAATCGTAGAATCATATAATGGTTTGGTTTGGAAGGGACC
>NW_010336465.1:0-10799 GCF_000700745.2 Antrostomus carolinensis
ACCCCTGAGGGACACCACTCGTCACCGGTCTTTGTTTGGACACTGAGCTGTTGACCACAACTCTTTGAGTGCGACCATCCTGACAATGTTCCCGCCTAAGCATCTTGCATTCTAGAAGATGGGGTAGAGAAGCTGTTCCAGTGCAGACAAAATATTCATCTGTTCCAGTGTGTACAAAATATTTTTCCACCCTCAGAGAAATCACTTCATTTGTACCCTCATCTCTCTGTGAGGAGGATTTTGTGCATCCCACATGTTGCAATATCATTGTTCTTCCCACATAAACTTTTACAAGCGTCACATCTCTGTGTCTTGGCAAGGCAAGCCCCAGCCCCAGCTGATGTCATCACCAAACTGGTCTGCAGCTTCCTGGAAGTCAACCTATGTATTTATAGAACTTAACTTATAGCACAGCACAGTTTACACAGTGTCGGAGGCACTTTTGCTTCCCCAGCAATCAAGCCTTCCGGCAGAGCTGCACTAGTTTTTAAGAGGGCAAAAGAGTCTGCTAGGGCACCATCCACTGACCACGCTACTCGAGGGCTGGACTGATGACATGTCAGGTGGTATGTGCCAGGGAAGCTAAAACAAGTGTGGAACCAAGAAGTCCATTTCTTTTAGTGGTATCCTTAAGTGCAGGCTAGGAACTCCCAGCCACATGCCTGTAAGCCTGCTGGAGCCTTTTAAAATAGCCAACTGTGACAGGCCAGAAGGATCATCCCAGCCAGCCCACTGCCTTTTTCAGCTTTCCTGCTAAACCAGGAGGGAACCACAACAGCGGAACACCCAGTTACAAATGGCACATCTAAGAGCCAAGGCTAAAGCCACTGAATCCTCCCAGTTTGATTGCAGCGGAGGCCACCAAGAAGTCTGAGCCTGCACAGATTGTCTTGATAGTGGATTTACCTCATTCCCATTTCTGAGGTTTCCCAATCAGCATCAAACAGGATAATTTAACACAGAGCCAAATGGAAATTGACCTCATTTACTGTATCAGAAGCACAGCTACTGTCCCCTAGCCAAGGTCAGACTTTCCCCAGATTGCTAAAAATGCAGGAGACACAGAGTCCTCCCCCGTCCCAGGAGAAATATTGGTTTATCCATATAATTAGGAAGGAGAGCTGAACACTGTAGTCCTCAGTGGTTTTCACATCTTTTGAAATACTGTCTTAACTGGAGAGCTAAAACAAGGATTTCAAAAAAATCAGTGAGAGAAAGTTAAAACCAGTCCCAAATCACACAGAAGAACTTTGTTATAGCTAGTGATCCATTACAGCATTAATTTATATTTTGGAAGGCTGAGTACCAAGGCATTTTGCATTCCAGAAAAAACTGACCATTAAACTAGCACGAAGACTTATTTCTGAAAATCCTAGACCATATTACAAAAAATACCTGTTAGATTATCTGGGTCAAAATATAAACATAATTTCCTAGAACCGGACCATTTGGATTATACTACACCAAGAAACACAGTGATTCCATGACATATAGGTGATTATGAACAAATATTTTTACAACAGATTTATTTGGCTTTGTTACACTGAATCTTTGAGTAGCAGCTGCAACACCTTTACCTTGGAGCAATATATTACACTTAAAGAGCACATCTTTATATATTTTGTAGGTGTGTTTACATACTTGCACACACATTCCTCGTCATTTTCTTATATATCTGTCCATATGCACACCTCCACCCCATAGAGTATTCTATGTAGAAATATAGGCATGAAAAATTTCACCAACAAGTATGAGGCAAAAAGCTGATATCTAAGAGAGACTTCGAACTCTAAACAGTAGTGGCTTAGTGTCACAGAGGATGGGCTTTTGAATGTCCTGCAAGATGTTGTTATCTTGTTGCTTTCTGAACAGATGGATACCATATCCTGTAATGGGAGGAGAAGTGGCACTTCCAGAAAGACCTGTCTATAGTAATTTTGTATGAGCTTGATTTTCTTAGGGAGATTAACTGAATTTGAAGAAAAGTTTAAGCATGTTGTGGCATGCACAGATGGATAGGAGAGTAGGCAGTCCAGAGAGATGACCTATATGCTACAGATTTAGAGGACCTTAGCGAGAATGAGAATTCTTGCTCTTCTATTTCTGTCAGTCTCACATTGTGCTATTCACATTATTAACATTAATGCAGCCTCTGATTACTATTGAAATTACAAACCCCTGGTCCTCCAAGTAACAATGGAACAAAAAAAAGCCAACCCTAGCGATGACTGGTAGCCATATAGTTCACTGTTTGGCAACAACCCCCAAAGTTTATGCACACTTGAGTTCCTGATTTAACATTGGATGCCCTTCCTGTCAGAAAAATCTTCTATGAACACTAATTATAAGGCCATACATTTTAATTTCAAGGGGTCATTTGCTCTACTAGAGTTGGCTGAAGAGAAGAAACTGTTGTTAGATTTCCTTATTATGTATCACCTTCTGCACTAAGGATGTACAATGAGAGAACAAATTTACAGTAAGCTTTGTTACTAAGTTCAGTCTAGTACAAGCCCTACATTTGCAAGCAGTAATTAAATTTCTTAATCATATATTATATAAAGGAATCGCTGCTATTGATCACTTTTTTTGAACATTTGTAGCAAGCTCAGTCTCTTATTTCATAATTTAAAATAAATAACTGATTATATAGAAGAGTAAGATGGAGTTTCCTAGAGGAATGCTCCAGGGTCACACAAGAGAAGAACCACCTTCAAAGCCTGGGCATCATCTTCTAGTGAATCATCAGATAAATGCCTGGCACTGAACCAGAAATAGTTGTGGCTAGATTAAATATTTAGAGATGCTGCACAACTCCACATCTTCGTTCACAGAGAATCCAAACTGGTGTATAGAGGATTACACTTCTAGTGAAATCTATCACATAACTGATTCATGCCTTGTCTTTATTTGTGTGCTTAAGAACCAAATAGCATTTTAATTTTCCCCTTTTAAATCAACCTTCAAAATGTAGAGCTTACAGAGGAAAAAGCATCATAGCATAAAATACATTTCAAAAGACAAAATAATTTACAAAAGTGCTTCCAAATATACTGGAAAAATCAAGCTAGTTGTGTCTGCTTCAAAATACTTTTGCTGCCTTGGACTTTTCAGCTAGAAGATTAGAAACAGTAAGTGTTTTTGCAGAATGTAAGTATAAGAGAGTAGGGTGAGGTGGAAAAGAAGACAAACCTTAATAGTTTTCAACATACTATTTGTAAACGATTACGTGACCTTGTGAAACTATGTAAAGGGGCAGGACAGATACCTTTGCAGGGAAGCTATTTAAAGTTTGGTGAGAGAAGGAGGCTTAAAGGGAGGGAGAGGAGAGAGAAAAGTCCCTGCCTTGCAAATAAATCTCTCCAGGAAGTGGTCACAAGTCCAAGAAATGTAAAATACTTTTTTGTATTGTATTCACAGTGTTGGTGAAAGGCCAAGTCACAACCAAGTACTATCGACTACTGTCCAAGCATGGTGGCTGGGTTTGGGTACAGAGCTACGCTACTATTGTGCATAACAGCCGTTCATCACGGCCTCACTGCATAGTGAGTGTCAATTATGTCCTTACGTAAGTCAAAATACTTTGTACCATTATGTGTTATCAGTAATTAATTCATTTTGCATGTTATCAGTAATTGTTTCATTTTTAATTAAATTCTTTAAGTTTGCTTTACTTGTGTCTTCCAGTATCATTCTGCACTTGCATGTTACAGCGACTTTTCTCTCCTCATATCCTCCCTTTTTTAGTTACATTGGGCTAAAAAGAGCTAGTATTCCTGATTATTACCTCATACACCATATGCTTGAACACAATACCACTTGTAGCCATTTGCATTAGACCTGGATCTCAGTTCTGCAATTGACATCAGAACCGCACTGGTGCTGTCTAGACAAAGTGAAAGCTACTGCTGCCAGTCAATTTGGGAGACACACAGTGGGAAGTGTTACTCCTTTCAGTCAGGGACAAGTGAATCACCAAGGATTCACTCACTTGCTTTGGGTTGCATAGATACTCAGGGAAAAACTACATTCTCACAATGGCAAGTAACTCCCACTGAACTGGTGACTGTCCAGCGGCTTGAACCTACAGTTTATGAATTCTAGTTCAAGTCATGAAGGTATTACAAAATTCCTATCTTGATATAAATCTGAGAGAGAGAGAGAAATTTATATTGAATAAGAGGGATAAGTAGTAGGGAAACAGACTGTGACTGAAGAGACTATCTGGGGCGGGGCGAAAAAAAAAAGAATAGTTGTCACACCTCGTATTGAATAAAAGCAGGGAACTATACACTCTTTTATTTTATCTAGACTGGTCCTTTTCTTAACTGGCTTGAAAGACGTGTTTACATGATTAGTGTGGTAGGATCATGTATATCTGCATATTACAATGTTGTCTCTGATACCTGAGTTTGGGGAGTTAAAATGTATGGGTTGCGAAACCACAGGGTGTTTCCTTAAACTACTCGAAGTAGATGTTCAGCCCTAGACACACCGGCTAATGCTGCCATCATTCCTGTACAAATGTGAGAGCCAGCAGCGCCAGGGAAAGACTCAGCTCTGCAACCTGCTTGAGTCCTAGGAGTTGGGGCAAGTAATCTGAGGAAAAAGGAAGAAACTGTAGGGATATGACAGCATATTCTTGAGTTGAATTTAATTCCAGGTTATTCACCATCGAAAAGTGATAGAAAAGAGTTCTAGATAGAGAGAAGTAGGGTTTTATTTCCTAGTTGTCCTTTCAAAAATATGCCCCACTGTTGCTACCGAGAAAACTAGGAGAGACCGTTTAAGCATCAGATCTGCATCAATCAATGTTTCAAAATATGATCCACAGCCCGTTCTTGATTTGGTTTTTAGCCTCTTTTGTACAAAAATCTGTGCTGTCTGTGGGGCAGATCCAACTGAACAGAACAGAGCAGAAATGAAAATTTAGAGACTGTCAGAAAAACAACATTGCAGCTCCTGTGGTCTAGTTACAAGCACAGTGTGCTGACAGGAGAGGAACATTGCTCCTTCTCCTTTCCTCAGGGATAATTGTGAGACCAATTCCTGATTGAGGAGGAGACAGATGAATTGATCTGTGTCTTTCTATCAGCTGACATGGCTGTGATTCCAAACTGCAGGGTGCCACGAAAGGCTGAGAAGTTGGCACAGCTTAGGTTCAGAGTGAGAGCGCATTTAGCACAGAGAAGTTAATGTGGTTCCCAGTGGAACGTTTGTGATAGACTTGCACGGGGACGGGGTCAAACCATAAATTCACTGCCTGCTGACATCCCCAGCCTCACACTGCAGGCTCAGTGAAAATCTTGGAAGAATGAAAATGAAAACATTGTGAAAGCTAACATTTATTTTCAAAGGAGCTATTTTGGATTTGTGCGGTATGTTTGAGTATGTAATTTATTGGACTGTTCTTTTGCAGAGATATTGAGTATAAGGAACTTCAGTTGTCACTGGACCAGGTTACCGTTTCTAAGTCACAGTTTTCATGCAGAAACTCAGTATCTACCTCGCAGGAAACAAGGAAAATAGTAAAACCCAAAAGTAATAAAATGAAGGCAAAACTCAGAACAACGCCTTACCCACAACAGGTAACATTTTCAGCAATATTTACTTACCAATTACTGTGGCAGAGCGCTTGGGGCAGGGCAGAGATCATTCAGAACTGAACTTCCTGTAAAACTGACCATACTATAGTAAGCTCTGCCGCAGGAACTCCCTTGTACGCCACAATACAATTAGATCCTTTTGTTCTTGGGGTGGACAGCACGAGGAGTACAAAACAACTCTGGTGAGTGATGCAACACAGCAGCAGTGAATGCAGCTAGCAAACACACTGCATTCAAAACAGTGAGAGCCCAAAAAGCATTTGGAGTCTGGAGAGGAGGGTGGGAGAGAGTGGGAAGAGAAAATCGTTGCCAGAGGAACTGGTGCAAAGGACAGATTTTGTGTTCCTAGCATTCTAAAGGTTGATATGCCAACATACACAAAATCATATTCATGGTCTGCTACTCCATTTATCAGTGATTCCTGGTGCTGCAGAAACCTTGCAACAAACTTCTGCCCTCTGGTATTTACAACTGCCTACACTTACTAGCTAAAATCAACTGGTAAAATTATCAAATAAACCCTTGACATTAGGATGACAAAATAATTTTTGTTCCCGCGTTAAGTGAGGGTAAAGGCAGGGAACTTTAAATGCACTGGTAAGCCAATCCCTTTAGCCAGTGAGATTGCACTTCAAGGAGGCCCAGCTTTGGATGCCCATATGATATGTTCTGTGGTTTCTTATAAAAGTTAGTCATTTAACTCTTGTCCCCTCCCTTTTTTTTTTTCTTTCCCCCAGCAATACAGCTCATTCCAAACAGACAAACTGGAATGCAGCCAGGTGGGAAGCTGGCGATCCAGCCCTGCAGTGAATGCTGCCACCATTCAAGAACAAAACTTCCATTCAGAAAACAGTGAACTTTTATATACCCCATCATATAGCTTGCCTTTCTCTTACCATTATGGACACTTCCCTGTAGAGTCTCATGTCTTCAGTAGCAAAAAGCAAATGCTGCCTTCAAAGTTTGGGCAATCTCAAGGAGCACCTTGTGAAGTGGCTCGATTTTTCTTGAGTACACTGCAGACAAATGGAGAATGCCAGTGGCATTATGCCAACTCCTTGGTACCCAACAGCCAGTCACCATCCAAAAATCTTCCTGATCAGCCAGTGAACATCATTCGACATAATCTTGCACAGAGTTATGAAGGTGGGTGTCACTTTAAAAAAAGAAAAAAAGAAAAGAAAAGCTGTGGGATGTCTGGAAAAGATTTGTAATTGTAGTTTAAAAACAGGAATTACAAGATGTTTAGGAACCCCAGAAAATTAGAAACAGTGAAGTTTAATAATCACTATATTTATAATATTTACATGTTTATCCCACTTACCATGACCATACCTGATGAGGAATATTATCAAAGCATCAGTTGCAAAAATGTATTCACCAGAGACACTTTTAGAACAGGGCAGAGATACCAACTCCTTTGACACTGGCACAGTTTTACCTTCATGTTTTGCGCTATCAAAGTTATTTAGTGCAACTGCTCAGGTAAGTCATTGCTGAAGTCAGAAAGAAACAAATGTACTTCAGAGACAGAAATGAAAATAAACATGATCTATTTCCATAAAAATGGAAGGTTGTCCTTTTTGAGTATGAAGCCATTCTGAATGTCTTTACCTTACAGTTACCACAGTGAATGAGGAAATGAAATGCACTGCTTTTTTAAAAAATGTCTTCTGTGCTCCTCCCCGGTCAACTGTGTTATCTCTCTATACAGACAGTCAGCTCAAATACTTTGAAAGAAGCACTGAAGACATTGACTTCTCTGAGGTGGCAACCTGTAAGAAATGATCTTGTAAAGCTATAAAGTAACTAAATGTAAACAAGCTCAAGACACAGTCTAATCCTTAGCTCTCATATAGATTCCATCTATTTGCACACATAATTTTGATTAGTTAAAAATAATTGATGAGGACTGACTGGATGACATACTGTTACAAAGTTAGATGGAAACACTCCTTTTTTCTGGCTTCATTAAGGATAGGAAAGAGGAAGCAGTAATGGAAATTTAAAATAAAAAAAGCTGGAAAAGATAGGCTCAAGATTCTTGAGTACCAGAAACAAGCATTTATTCACTTAGGGACGTGACGTTAGATATCCTAGATCTGGAAGGAATACCTGCAGATGTTAAAGGCTGAGCTTGTTACATCAAACAGAAGACAGTATCAGATATTGAATGTGTCTCCCACAGAGGAGCAAATAACTTCTGCCCAGGGTTTTGTCCTTCACAGGACTGATTGACCTCACTTAGCTGACTGTAGCATTTTATTTTATTGTTCTGTGTTTAGGTTGAAAATGAGCAAGACTGAAGCTCTTCTTACAGCCTAGTGCAGGTTAAATGCTTTTTCTGAGCTCAGGTTTATCTAATGTGCTGGCTTCTTTTTGTTGCTGTTGTGGACTGGGAGTGAAAAGAAGTAGCTTTAGACCAAAAACAAGGAATGACTTTGTCCTTACTAAAGATGCTGTATCTCTGTGGAAAAGAAAAGAAACAAAACAGCTACATCTTTTGAGGCTAAGTATAAGGATTATAGCAGTGAAGTAAATATAGTATAGTTCACTATACTATAATAGTAAATTATAGTATAGTGAAGTAAATCCTGCAGACCCCCAGTAAGTCTGAGGGAACAAAGCTATTCTAGGTGTACAGGAGTCAGCTCAGCTTCTCTTCTCTGCTTCCAGACTAACAGGTGCTGTGAGACTGACCAAAAAAATAGATCCACCCTTGGTTGGTCAGAGGGTGCCATCAGATATACTGCAAATGGATGTGGAAAGAATAGCCTGTTCAGAGAACAGGCCATAAAATCTGCCAGAAAAGCCCAGTGAGCATAGATGCAGACAAGCGATTTACCATCCGTTGGTTGATACGGGCAGATAACTCCTAGTAAATATATTAAGTCAGGATTCCACAGGAATACTGTTAAATACGTTAGGGGGAAAGAAATCCCAACAAAAAACTGCAAGAAACTACTGGTATTTTTCAATATCATCATGCATGCATACCTTCACCATTTCCCCATCAAGAGGAAAGTAGAGCTGTGACACCAGCAGTTCTTACTTCTGGTTCTACTTGTACTTAAGATTTTGTTCCTTAAGTTGGAATATGTGGGTTCTCTTTTGAGCATAGATGTATTTTAATGGATGTTTAGCTATTGGGCATTTGATGAAAAATGTTTTGGTACAACTAATTCTCTGCAAAAGCACTTACAATTGTACTATTTAGGAAGGAAAAAATAATGTGGTCAAACTCAGGCCTGGTCAGAGACCATAGCTTGAATTCACACGCAGTGTTATAAGAGGGGAAAGAAAAATGGAGCCACCACTGCAAAGAGGATTTTAATCTCATTGTCCCAGAGTTTGTTTCCTCCTAAACTGGAATTAGCCCTGTTGTACTTTTGCTGAGGCTGGTGGCAGAAGAAAAATCTGAACCTTTGGAAGTGACTTTTTGTTTAGAATTGAAAGGACCATCTGATCTTCCTTACGTTGTCAACTGCTGCTTTTTCCAGTGGTTCACTGAAAAACTGACAGCCAGTAAGCTTCAAAGCAGAGAGGATCTGCTTAGCATCATTATCTTCAATCCAAAGGCAATGCCAAATATGACATCTGGCAACCGGGTTGGATGTTAGGGTGATTCCACATCACATCCATAGAGGCATCTGCCAAGAATGCCGTAGGCCAGAGACATTTTTCTCTGTGGAAAATAGTTTCTTTTAGAGAGATCAGAGATTTTAAGATGATCATGCCAAGCCATCAAAGCTCTGGAAAAGCACGTAGCAGATAAAACTGTCTGCAAATCAGATGCTGTTGCCTCACAATTTGGTTTTGAAGCTTCTTCCACTTTTTTTCCAGCTGGTCTAGTCATCAAAAGAGAAACTCACTTCAGAGAAGGCAACCATCTTCTTAGTCGGGGACATTTCCTTTGTACACTTGAATGGATACATTACTACTGTGCGTACCACAGTAACCACTTTTCATTAAGTTATGCTGTTGACCAGTCTGTACTACCTGTGTGAAGCTTAGTGACATTAATCATGTCAAAACTCAGGAAAGGATGAAGAATACTAAGAAAATCTGTGACAACCTCTTGTCTAGCTTCCTCCCTCAACCCAACTCCCTAGGTTTAGTCTGTGACTACTGGAAGAAATACATGACATCTCTGAAAAGTGCATTCCACTAGAGGCAAAGAGGTCTGTATATGGTTTTTGCAGGGAAAATAACGGAGAACATACTAATTACAACATCAGCCCATGCCTCAGATGATTTGCAATTAGAGTTCAGACCAGGACACAGCACAGATACTGAGCTAATCTAAAAAATGTCTTTTTCATGGGCATGGACAGTATTAAGACCTCTTGTATCTTTGCCTGGTTTGACATGGAGGAATATCAACATGCCTTTGTGACACAGGAGTGTGTGACCTGAGCAGTACAGTGGCTCTGCTCATTGGTCTCCAGCAAAACTCAGAGCAATTGAGTAATTCCTGGTCTTCTATGAAGGTCCTGTTGTACAAAGGATTAGGAAACACACTGAAACATCACAGGCTATGCGTCAACATTCAAGTGTTGGCAAATTGTCTTTTCAAAACATATAGTAACTGTCAGGAGTACAGTCTTCTGAAATGAGGGTAGATCAGAAAGCCCAAGAAAAATTATGCAAGACAAAGCATGCATGAAGAGGGCTTCAGCTGTGTCCTAAAACCAGAGGTTTTTCACAGACAGAATGCAAAACTCTGCTGATAAGGACTGTGTACCTTTCACATGAAGATCAGTGCTGAGTTCCAGTCTTTCTTTGCTTTGACCTGGTTCCAACATGCCTTTCTTTCATTTTTACTGAAATAGGGGCAATGAGAAAACCAGGAGCAGCTCCATATATTAACATCTTGGTACAGAAAGGCATGTTTGTGAATGAAATATCTTTTCTGCAAGCATCTTTCCCCATTGAGCACCATCTGACCTTTGCCTGCATTGTTTAAGGAGAGGAGGGAGTGCTCCTCACTGCAACACAACAATTGACAGGGGAGAGATCGCTCTAGTGCACTGCAACTACAAATAGACATAATATATTTTAAACAAAGACTAATACCTGCTAGAGTACCCTTTCTGCTCCCGCTCGGATGGTTGGATGCTGGAGTCTGAGCAGGCTGTCAGGTGATGAGGCTCTTATCTCCAGGTTTTCCCTCAGCTTGCCCGAGCTGCACCC
>NW_010336465.1:10839-76613 GCF_000700745.2 Antrostomus carolinensis
GATACCTGAAGGACTGAGCTCACTGTTGCAGTTGTAGGCTGCTATGAATGGAGGCAGTGTAAGTATAAAGGGCCTTCTAGAAAGCTGCTATCATTCTGGTGTGAGTACAACCTTAGATGTGCAGTATATCTACCTCACTTGGCATAGCTGAGCCACTCTGGCAGAAAAGCGGTCGGGAAAGTATCCCAAATTAATCCACTGACTTCAATGGCTGTAAAGCATTTTCAGTGCTGGAGAAGTGGGGAATGCATTGGATCCCTGTGCACCTGCTGAGACAGGTACGCTGGCAGCCCCCCACATGCCAGATGGGTGGAAGCATTCCTGGGGTGCTGCCCTTGTACAGCAGCACAGAGCAGCTGGTCAGCTTTCTGGTAACTCCTGTATGAAAAAACTCCCTAGGAGGAGTCTTTCCCAGGGAACCCTTGGGTTTTTTGTCTGCAAAGGAAGACAAAAGCAGGTTTAAGTCCAGCTCCAGTCACTGTTCTGAATGTGAGCAGACAAAAATGACTGTGCTCTGTTGCACTGCAGACACGACTTGCTTAACCATCTGCTCTAACTCCATGCATGTGCTGACAACTTTAATGGAAGCCTGCAAATAATTAACCATACGCTTAACCTTCTTCCTCAACAAAAGACATGAAAACCATGTTTGAGAAACAGGGTAGAACAAAATGGATAATATCTTCTAAATGTCCAAGTATGCAAATTACTTCTTGGTACCAAGAAGATGGCCATCAGCCCAGCCAAATTTGAGATTACAAAAATGAAGATCACAATACAGGGGCCATCCAATAGCTGTGATGCTTCAGCTTCTTACAAGTGTGGGCTCTAAAAGATGGAAAAGGACAATCTCTTGTTCAGAGATTAGAGTAGAGCCTCAAAGCAACAACACTCCCTGCTGCAATAAGAGAACAATCCCATCACTCCTGTGGATGTGTCAAGTGGGAAAAACACTAAAACCAGTATCCCAGATTAGTTACACATCAGCAACTCTCAGCATGGATACTTAATTCAGGGTAAAAATTGCCAAATGTGGAGTTAAAATTATAGTTGTATAATTCCACTGGTAAAATTTCCAAGGTATACTCCAGCATGTGGCTGAATGCCTGTTTTGATTTGTGATCTAAGAGAGCCATTTTTCAACAGCTGGTGAGAATTCAGTTTACTTAGGACTGCATATACTTCTTGCTACAAAATATATACATGGAAATTGAAAAGAATAACTTGAAAGGTTGTTGTTTCTAGGAGGGTGGTGGGTTGATCAAGAAGAAATTGGATCCAGATTCCTGTTTAAATTCTGGTGTTAATTATGTGGTGTAACTCCCTCTGAAATTAATGAAGCTGTGCATATAAAAAAAGGTACAATTGAGCTATTTCTGCTTCCTCTGTTATACATGAAGGCTTTGCCAGTCTACTATAGCACAGGGAATATTTAATTATTAGTAGGTACAGTTACATCAGCAACCACTACAGGGGAACTCCAAAACTTTTAAGATGTTGAATAAAATGTTTAGAAAAACAGAAAATCCCTTTTACAAAAGGCACTGAGGTGTCCAGGGCTTTCAGTGAGCAGAACACAAAATAGAGTTTAGGTTTAATTTGAGAAATTTGGTAAGTGCCTAATTTAACCTTTAACATAAAACTTTCAAATACGCCTTGGAGGAGTAGTATAACTGTCAAAACTGTTCATACAAGACTGCAAAAAAAATTAGTACTTGCCTAATTTTAACCTTACTGTATAGGAGTAAACCAGTGGCTTTTTCTCTTAGCATTTTTAGGTAGGATTGTACAAAAAGGAAAAGCTGCGTAAGCCAAGCAGAAAATGATAAAAGCAATGCAAATTGTTTCAAGAGTTCTGTACCATGCAGAAACTTAAAAGAAAACTAAGATTACTCAATATATTTTAGAGAAAAAGCCTGAATAAAAATCCTAGATTCATACTCTCCTGAAAAATTAAGAATCTAGTTTCTGATTTTCCATGCACACCCAGTTTAGTACTCCCACACTCAAACAAACATTCTCAGTGTATGTTGTAAATTACATTTATATTATGCATATAGCTTTAACATATGATAGTAACTTAAAAGCAGAGATACAGCATTACTCAAAAAGTATTTATGTAGCTTTTCAATAGGTGTTTTTAACACCTGATGCCAGCTTTTCAAAGAGAAAAAGCAAAGCCTTTAATGTGACACAATCTAGATATTACATAAACCACAAGTGGATACCATGAATTAGATACTGACATGTCAGTACCTAATACTACACACTCTCTTCTTTCCTTACAAGGGCAGGTGTCCGATATACTTCCACAGTGACAGGAAGAATAACTTCTGTTTTACTCTCATCACTGAATCACTGACATGTAATAAATGTTATCCTCCCTTTGGTAAATCATTTGATAAATCCATGGAAAGAGCTTACTTAAGGCCAAGGTTTTTGATAGCAGGTCACATTTCCAAAGATTTCTTTGGTTTGATTTCCCCTATTTAACCATATTAATAATGGCAGTAATTTAGAATTATTCAGTCAAATGAACAAATGGGCATTTCACATGGGAAACCTTTTCAGAATTGTTCAACACTGGCAGCCCTTTTGAATGTTGGTTTTTTGTTTGGTTGGTTCTGGGTTTTTTAAACTTTTCAGTACTGTCTTAAAGAGACTTATCCAAAGCCACTGAGGAAAATGGGCATGTCTCTGGTGTCTTCTGTAGGACTTGGATCTGGTCCAAACCAAGTGGGAATTAAAGTTCAGTCATAAAAAGTGTTACAGTCTAACTATTATATGAGCTCGTTATCAATAATTAACATGTTTTCTCTTTTCTGCAAGTGCCCATATCAACCAGAAGATACAGCCAAGATGCTCTATCTGACAACTTTACAAGCTGCACAGCACCCATGCCAGGCACCAGATATAAAGATGATATTTATGATTCCGGAATCATGAAACCCAACAAAATAGAGACCAGGATTCAACCACCTCACCACCTCATTAAAGAAGAAAACAAGTTAGCTTTTAACAGAGACCTGCAAGAAAAAATGAGCATTAACGAAAGTTCTTTTACAAACTCAATAGCTAACTCCTTGCTGCCAAAATCAGAGTGTTTCCAGTCTAAAGCTATAGGACAATTAAGTCATCTCCTGCCGATGCCCTCAGTATATGAGCAAACAAGAAGGATTTGTATGAAAGAACCCAAATATGGGCATACTAGTCACCACGCTACAAATCTAGATGACCTGGACAGTGATGAGAGAATGACTGTAAAGCTTGATCATGACTCTGAAAGTGAACGTGTGATGGATGTGAGACACTCTGGACAAGTTCCATTTGTGCTTCTAAATTATCACCATGTTTTAGCCAAACATGGTACATTTCAAACTTCATCATGCACAGCAACAGGACATGTAGGAGAAAACTATGGATACAATTCTGAGGAAGTAAACACGTTTATTTACAAAAACCAAAGCCCCTCATCAGCTTCTTCTCCAGAAGCCCACAAGGAATCTGCACTACCCCATTATATTGGAACTTCTGTAATAATAGCCAATGGAAGGTGACGGTAATAGAGGAGTATTTACATTGAACTAAGAAGCCAAACTGTAATGATTTGCAAAAACCATGAGAAAACACGGTTACATATACTGAGTATAGCTGAAGGTCAATGAGGGACAGACTCACGTGTTCCTGGCAAGGACCTTCAAGGTCAGGAAAAAAACCTCCATCTAGCTTCCATGCTTTGTTGTCACAGATTAAGCTCTGGTGCCAGTGAGAAGACATGTTACAGATCTTATTTTTGTTATTTTATAGTGTGCAACAAAATTAAATGATAGGTGTTATATGCAGAGATTTATATGAAGAACATTTTTTCCTTAACCCTTCCTTCTCAAAATACATTCAAGATTTTTTATCATTAACTATACACTCTAGTTTAGGTATTTTTGACAAACCGTGTGAAATGTTACATCAGCTCCCTGCCCACGTGTTAAACACCCTGACAAACGAACTTTGTTTAAAGAGTGGTGATTTTTAGTATTCATAATACAGCTGTACTAACTAAAAAAAACTCAGTTTGGAAAAGCTTATTTATTAATTATCCAAAAGTTTTAAAACTAAATAAATCAAATCTAAATTTGATTTATTTAACACAGATTTCAGTGTTCTGAGCTTGTTACCACCACCATTTATCTTGACAAGGAATGATATGACAAATTAATACATACAAAGATACATATGAAAGGGTTACAGGTCTTGTCACGGCAAATTGGGACAAATCACGTAGCAGGAACTAAAGGCTACTTCCCACAAAATATTGTAATAAGAAAAAGAAACTTCTGAAAACTGTTTCATTGAGTATCGTGGGAGAAGGTTGTGCAGATATTCAACCCAGCTAGTCAAAAATACGTCTTAACAGCACCAGAAATGTTTTCTTTATAGTCAAGGGAATAATGAACATTTATGCTTTATTTTAACCTTACCAGTAGCCTTCTGAAGTTTGAAAGGTTCAGCTTTTAGCACACTAAACTTCCTTAAGCATAAATCTCATTGTCAACACAAAGGTAAGATTAATATTTGATTGATTCGTGCACTTCACAAATAATGTCCGTGGACAATCCGAATACAGAAACTCAAAAGTCGCTGCGCAACCACAGAAGCCAAAGTTGCACTTGAAGTAAAGCAGAGCTTTATGTTGGCGTTTGGAACAGAATGCTTGTACACATCTCAATTTGTGCTAATAAACTGTAGCAAGCGAAAAGCGTGCAGCACACGTTTACGTTTTGCCCGGCCTATTAAGAATAGATTTCCCCCCTTTCTTTACTTTGTAAAGTTTACAAATGAGGAGACAAACGAATCTGTGTGTGTTCAATTGACAAGTCAGTCCACTCTGTTTTTCAGCCCCTTCCCCAAACATCCTTTGTGTGCTCTTGATAATCAACAACCAATGGCTTCCTAAATATTAACTGTAAATGTCAACAACAAAGGTTGCTGTAGATCTGGGCCAGCTATCTGAGCCCAATTCGAGGCTAGTTAACATGTTTAATACTTTCTCCCTCTGATCAGACTCTCTCAAAAGAGATCTTCACTTAAGAAAATGCTCACCTGGCTTGTGCAATATGGAAAAACACTTGCTCATGGATTGCACCTTCTCAGATAAAAATGTAATTAAATACTTTTAAAAATTACACATTCTCCATCTTTTATATGCAGCAATAACATGCAGTTACCTCCTTGTATGTATGAATATTTACTGCTATAAGTACACAGAAATACTTTAAAGACATAGGTTTGAAAAGAATTGTTAGTATTTTTATTGCTTCCTATTACAGGGTTAACAGAGAAGGCTTTCTTATGAAGTTAAATTGATGTTCACTTGGAAGTCCACAGTTGTCTCACTTCTTCATTTGCTAAAAAAGCACAAAAAATATCTTTTGCGGTAAATATAACAAAAAATACCTAATCAGCCATTACCAGAACACTGACTTTAAAAAAAAAAAAAAAAAGCAGCAGAACCAAACCGGCATTTTCACTCACTTGGTGTAACTGCACTCCTTGGTTTGTCTAATGCTAGAGAAGTTAGCAAATCTACACAAATGTTATGAGTGAATATTATTGTTATTCTGGCTTTACAAATCAAGGTGATGAGACACAAGTTGGTTTTACAGTGGCTTTGGTTAACAGCCTTCCCAGCCAGCGTTACTAATAAATGGGCCCAATTCCTTAAAAGACACAATTATGCCAAGACTTGTATGTTAATTTTGTTAAATTCAAACCATGCCCTGTAAAGGAGTAACTGACAGTGTTTGTATCATTAAAAAGAAACCTGATGCACAACTCTCCGATACCACACTTTTCTCTATACCTCATTAGGGGCGCTACTGCACACAAAGTCAATCTGGTGTATTTTTTCTGTTCTTTTAAGTACTTCTCACTATAAAAACACATTTTCAGGAACGTACAAATTGGGCTTCAGTTAAACAAATGTCATTGATATTTTTTCAGTAAAATACCACAAAATATTTTTCCAGCGTCTACCTTGTTATTCACACTTCCAGGCTTTATTCAAGGAGCCTGAGCAGCGGAGGCGTTCCATCATTCTCCTGCAGATGGTTTACAGTATGCAATATTCAGGTACATGAACTTTCCCTGTTAGGCAATAACGAATCAATGATGCATTCACATATGACAACACAGGGTAGGTTTAGAAAAGAGTGGCGATTAAAAAAGCAAATGTGTGGAGCACTTTTCCTGCCATTCCAAAACAGAAACAGCAATTGCATGTTCACATCTGGAATGTGAGTAAATTATATAGGACTTTTAATCAGTGAAACTACAGATGTTCACAGCACACTCGTACTGCAGAGTGTGGCACAGCCATTGACAGGGGCAATGAGCTTCGTAATTGGAAAAAATTACAGCACAGCACTGGAGTGTCAATTGGAATATATTATGAAAAATAAGCTCATTTCTCTCTACCATACTTATCTGAGCCACTATAGATACCTTTGTCAGGTGACTTGATAGGATTTTATCTCTTAGGGGAGTTCAGATCTAGCAAGTAAACAATACAGAGTATGAGAGAGATAAAGAGAGTGAAAGAGGGAACTCTTTACCAAAACATAAAGTTGGAAACATTCATCCTATATTGAGGTCCCAAACTTTTTATCCCACTGATAACAGAAGCAGCGCAATGTCACAAAGGTGACAAGGGAACAGACTTCTCCCCAGGTCGCAGCAGCCCTGGAACGTGAAAAAGGGTATTAAGGTAACTTAATGAAACTAAGCACAGTGGACAATAGGTGTAAAATTGGAGAATATATCACTGAGATAAAGTGCAAATTAATACAAAACCTGCCAGAATACCAGTATTTCTCTAAAAAAAAAAAAAAAAATCAAAAAATCACAAAACAGGCCACCAAGTATTTTTTCAATGTTTCAGTCATACTTCAAAAACAACACAGAGGAAACTTTATTATTCCATTCTCCCCCTGAACATTAGATTTTGCTTTTTTTATATGATGCAGATAAAAGCTATTTGGCAAATGTAGGTGAAGCAGCACGCAAAACAAACAACCTATTAATGCTCAGAATTATATATGTATTCCCTAAAAATGTAAAGCATTTTTGCTTATTTATTATGTAAAACAAAACTGTTAAAATGTTAATAAAATCCTGTAGCCAAAGGAAAAGGGAGTTGGATTTCTTTTTTACTACAAAACAGAGGGTTTCACAAAGAATCATGTTGCATATTTGAAAATTGATTTCAATTGTAATACGTTCTATATTTGACAGTTAACGTACTATAAAATACAAGGAATTTTTATTTATTTATTGTATTTTAACCATGTTGCATTTTAAAGGAAGACTCCTGGAGAACTTAAAATAACAGAGAACCACTAATGAAATGCGCTAATGCAAGATCCTCAAACACGACATCAGTTCACAATTCTTCCCTGCAGCTCTTTTTTTCTCAGCTGTGTGTTACATGACCGCAGCCTGTGGCACACTGGCATTTTTTGACCTCTCTT
Source organism: Antrostomus carolinensis (assembly GCF_000700745.2). Lineage (NCBI taxonomy): Eukaryota > Metazoa > Chordata > Aves > Caprimulgiformes > Caprimulgidae > Antrostomus > Antrostomus carolinensis. Next base: position 18,363 of record NW_010336465.1, read on the forward strand.
CTTTCCTCAGTCCAGATTTAATTTCTTTGGTGTCTGATCAGCGTGGTGCATCACCGCAGTAACTTACGCATGCAAATGCTTTTATCAAACCAGTTACCCCCAGGAATCAGCTCTTCGCGGCACAAATCTTCTTCATGACAGATATTAAGCTGTACTTAAATTCTTTTATTTATATACCTACTGTATATTCCAAAGTAGTTGCAGAGAGTAATTTTTTAGATTGCTGATGTCTTGTAGGTGAATCAGAAAAAGCAAAGAAATAAAAAAAAAATCATAGTACAATGAAGCAGCAGCATAAAGAATTAAATGCTTTACTATTATTTCTAGGTAATAGCCCTTGAAGTAGATTAAAATTGCTGGATATATTTTTAAAAAATGCTCTGATGTCTTATATAACCTTTTACTAGAAGTGAGGTGTCCTGCTTGAACTCTTAAATGTTAAATACATTATTACTTTTTCAAATCTTTGGAAACAGCATTGGTGCTGACTGGACACAACCCGCTTACTCCTTCTGAACACAGAGATGTGCCAACACGCCCAGCTTCCTCGGCAGAAGTTTTCCTATCAATAAACAATCTCGACAAATAGTTTCACAATGTGTAATGAGAAACATTATAACAGAGTTCAGGAGGAAAAAAATGAAGTCACAGAAATATGGACATCGTAATAAATGTTTTTTGAAAGCACTTAATTAATAAAATAGTTTAAGATATGACATCAGCCTCACAATGAAAGAGGTGTTTTACTAATCGAGACAGCTGAATGAAATTCAGCATTTTCAGTACATTACTTCTGGATCTGGAGTTGCCTGATTCTCTCCATACCTACGTCCAGAGACACTCTACACCACGTTTGTCTGTCCCACAGAAAGAACAATAAAAATGATGATTTTCATACAAAAATGCTGTGGCTTGCTGGGTGTGCCAAGTTTGGCATAAAAAGAGTGAGACTAATGTCTGCAATCCCCATCTACCTGAAGGTGAGTGTGGTCCAGGCAGCTTCACTGGCTGTCTCGACAGAACAGCTGCTAGCCAGAAGGACCTCATGCAGCTGCTCACTATACAACAGCAGTTTTCTTTGTGAAGTTCTTTGGTTCTTCTGAAGGAAAGGTCAGATTTGTAACAAATGCTTCATCCAACTCAAGGCTGTTTCCTCAAGACAACAGGTAGTTTTCTACACACAGAATAGGACACTAAAGAGTAGAGGCAAAGCGCTACATTCCCACAGCACCCATCTATGCTCCAACACATCCACACCTGGTTAGTTCTCATTTGCAGAAAGGAAGCTCAACATTAAGTTTCTTTCCAATGCAAAAATTGTCAGAGTAATCTTACAACTCAAAAGTGAGACTAGGACAAGCTTTTCATTAAGGCGGCTATGAAGGAACAATAGCAACCAGGAAATATTGCAGCATTTTATTATTAAAAAATCCCTCTCCCTGCTGCTCAGACAATGTGGTAGCGTAGCTCAGTGAAGGTCTGCAGATCCATTCTGCCCTTCACACAGGAACAGGTTTTATCATTTCCCCCTGTCATTCTTTTACAGTCCTTGTCCCTAGCAAAGGAAGAGAGTGCTTTAAGGAAGCAATTCAAATCAAAACCTGATGTGTGACCTGGTCTTTAAAGGAAATCTCTACAGGCACTCCTCAGTCTATCTGGAATACGAGTGAAATCAAAGGTGCTTCCTATGGGCACACTCTACAGCAGCAAAACAGAGACAGTGTTTTACCTACAAATATTGGATTGAGGTACAGATCTACAGTTTTATAAAACTCTGTGGCTGGAAAAACAGTACCAGAGCTATGCTTTCCACAGCTGCCCTGCAGCAGCATGCGTTGATCATAAGCTGCTTGAAGGAAAAGACAGAAAGGAAGTGCAGATGCACAAGGAAGATGTGAGTGTGCATATGCACACACACATTTTTTATATATGCATATATAAATGGTTTCTTTTTATTTGAACTTTATTAACTCAGACTCAAGTTTCATTTGATTATAATATGCATCAATATTTGATTCTGAAATAAAGGTAGCTGCCAAAAATTAACAGCCCAAAGCAGTTTTGAAGGCATCTGGTGGGAAAAAGCAAAAACTGCTGTTCATGTGTGTCATTTTAACTATGGCAGTTAACAGCTGTCTACACTCCACTGTACAGTTCTATGAAATATTGGTGTGCAGTCTCATATGATGCGGTTCATAGGAGAAAACTAGGCAGCGGAGGATGGACAACCAGTCACATACACGAATCTACTGTGATATGGAGCATAAAATTCTAAATGTAATAGGGACAACTTAATTTCTCGCACTTGCTGCCAAACCACCTAAACTCTCATATGTGAGGATTACTCTAAATTACCATTACAGACTAGCTTCCTTGTTTTACGACTTCTTGGCTTTGTAAGTGAAACAATCTACTAACATGTTCAGATTGTTTATGAGGTGAACTTTAACCTAAAAAACTCATTTCTGGCCAGTAGACAGACGTCCTTTGTGGAAACCAATTTGGTTGATCCACCTTCAGTAGGGACAAGGTAACGTAATAAGCAGCGCTGCGTACTTGAGGAAATGAAGCTGGCGACATCACACCTAGGACAAACTTTTCATTTGCAGAGAACTGTTTGAAGTGCTGTGGTGGCCAAGCCTCCTGGCGCAAATTCGCCTTGCCCGAGAGAAAAACCTGACAAGCTGCCATTGCACAGCAGCTCCCACATGACGACTTTGCGCCGCTTTCCAGGCATGACCAAGCTGTCACACCTAACCCGGAACAGTGCAGCCAGCCCTCGAAGCAAGCTACTTTCAGGGCAGCAGGTGTTAAACCTCTTGCTTTTAATGGTTAGCAGCAAAACCAGCTGCCCTGCTTTGGGTAAAGGAGGGACAACAGAAACAATGGAAGAGAACTTGGACACAGGCTAACTACATGTTTTATCTTTTTCACTGTAGTGGTTGTTTACAGCAGGGATTTTAAGAGCAGAGCATTTTTCTCTTATTTATGCACTTAACTTCATTACTATTACAACAGAATTACTATTAAATTGTAAACTATGTAGACATCCCTCTCCTGACATGGGATTCTACAATAACCTGGATAAGAGGATTGCAACTAGGTGATACGCTACTCCAGCGGGCTGTTCTTAAGGGGGCTAAAGCCTCTTGGAAGACTATTCAAAAGAGACACAAGATGATTTACTCAGATCCAACTGACTAAGAATAGCAGAGTACAAATAATTTGGATAACCAACCACAGCTCTTAAGTGCTGATGGAAAACCCAAAAACTCAAGGCCGCCATGAGAGAGCTGCAGACCTGAGACTGAAGTAGAAGATGGTAAACTGTTGTACAGGCCCACATGGAGAAGAACCAAATCAGCAAGGTTCTACTTAGATCTGAATCTAAACATAGTGGTAGGCCCACTAACTCAGAAACATATGATGAGCTCTTCCAGCTGTTTCCACCACAGACAATGCATGAACCAGAATTTAGTTTAAAAAAATGCAGTCAAAATGAAAATATTGTACTGCATTGTGCTAGAGCACAATAAAAACATGGAGACTAAAAAAGGGAAATATTTAGCCACTTCAGTTTCTCAAATACAGTGTGTAACTGAAGAGGAAGTTCTGTTCATTGCGCGGTAATCCTTTGCAATCAGGCTCCATTTAAAGAATAGATGCTTACAAAGAATGACAACATACATGTGTTTTAAAGTTAATATGAAAGAATAAAGGCCTTCAGCAATGAGAAAATAACCTCTTCTTAAATGGTGAAGTTATCCATGTCAAAGAACAAAGGTATCAGAAAATCAGAAGGAAAAAAAAATAAAAATCAAGCTATCAGCTACCCTTCCCACCTTTAAGCAAATTTAGCTGCTTGGTGCCAAACACTAAAGACCTTCCTTTTGCACTGTGAGCACTGAGGACTATTAATGCTTTGGGACTATGAGGTTTCTCAGCATGTCAAAAGAGTTCCCGTCTGGGTGCACAGACTCTACACCCTTGCCTTCTTCATGAACTTGAAGGTATCCATAATCGTCTATCCCAACTATCCATGCGATTGGGCCCTCCTCACTGCAGAGACGGACTTGCTTACCACTGCAAATAAAGAGAACCAGACAGTTAGGAATGAATCGGTGGACACTGCACAAACAATTAAAAATAGCTGAGAGAAATAAGGTCTGGACGAATTTTTTTTTTTCCCCCACTTTACTGGTTCTTCACAAAGACTTATTTTCAGCAGCATTTTCTACCTGCTTTGATGTCTTTCTGTGGAATTAACAGAGTGGGAGTTGATCCAAACAGTCTATTTTTTTTTTTTTTTAATATATAAAAGACATGAGTATAGCAGCTTCATCACCAGCTAAACAAATAATTTCCAATTCCCTTTGTTTTGAGATGATACATGTAAAACACCTAGAAGCATTCTTTAACCCATGCTAGTCCATTGGTTTCACTATGTGCTATTTTTATTCTCCCTTAAAAAATTACATCCTACTTGGGAGTATATTTTAATTAAGTCACTAGTACTAAAGGCAATCTAGTAGAAAAAGTAGAAAAAGACAGAATATCCATGAGTTCTTTCCAACTTTCTTGAAAGAACGTTCAAGAAGAACACTATACTTACCTGTGCACCCAGTACTTGTAGTAAGAGGGAAGAACTCCATTGGGCCCTTTCTCCTGAAAAATATCTATAAGCCTCTCTAGCACAGTTACAGTTCTTGCAATAAGACAGTCTACAGTTAAAGGCTTCAGATTTGTCCCCTCTTCCTTATTAAATTTTGTGATGAGATCATTGATGCATATGGTGGGATTGCTGTTATTCACATTAAATCCAAAGCCTGAAGAAGACAAACCAAAAGAAGAGGACACGATCAGTAAACATGAACACTGTTACCACCAGAAAGTCAGTACTGTATTAAATTACTTGATACAATTATCTTTAAGAATGCTTCCAGTAGCTGCTTTTCTTCAGTCTCTTACATATTTATATCTTCCTACTTGCCTAATTGCAAATCTCAGTCCAGATTTCATTTGTTGCTTGCCCTTAAAATGCTTCCTCAAAATTGCAGAAGCAAATCCAGTGCAGTCCTTTCAACAACACATCATCATATCAATGAGGCTTAGGAAGATGGTAAGTGATAACTTGCACACTGGTTACCATAACATCAAAGTGAGAAATTCTTTTACTCCCTGGAAGCTGACAGGTCATTAGCTAATTGAGAGTAAATGATTGATCATACTCTAAGACAGAGTTTTATCTTTCAGTCTAAAATTTAATTAAGAGACCTTTCTGTTTACTACAGTTAGCTGATCACATTTTCTGAAAACTAAACCTTTTTACTCAGCTGATAAGCCTCATTTGGCTTGCTCTGAAAAGCCCAGAAGATTTAAGTTTGCTGTGTAAGACTCCAGTTTGCTTAATCTGTCTTACAACACCATATCCTTTAGAAGCCTCAAGTCTCTCGCTGAGATTTCTCCAGCTATAATAATGTTGGCAGAATGCCTTTCTTATTTAAATAAGGCTCTTGGGGCCTTTTTTGCAGCCTGCTGAAACAGGCTTCGAGGGATGTAAAGAAATATATTGTATTACCTGTTTATTTTTTTCTCCTAATAATTTGGATTTTTCTTTCCTCAGACATTTGGGATAAAAGCTCAGTCTGTCAATCAGGTTTAAACATGATACACTTCCATCTGCAAGAAGGTCAAGACGCACTGTTTTGTAAATTCACTACTAATGAGACTATTCATATATGGAAGTAATTCGTATTAACTATGAGGAGAAAAATCTCTTCATTGAAAAGGATCCTTTGACTTTTAACTAGTCAGAGAACGCATGAAAGAAAGCCACAGTGATACCAGTCCCAACACATCAGTCCTACAGAAATGAGGTGAAAGGTATTATCAGAAAGAGACAAAGGAAAATGAACTGGAAAACATAATGTGCCATGCCAGCAAATCCCAACTCAGCTGTTTACACCCAAATACAGTACAAGTGAAGAGAGAGAGACTGTGGCCATCATACTGTGGTGGGTACTGTCAGGGTGCATAACGGGGCCTTGGAGTCCATCTGCAGGCTCAGGGCACTCAGCCCTGTACGTATGGAGATCACTACTCAGCAATCCAAAAACTGAAACGGACGTGAAAGACACACTGAGATGATGAGCTAAGCTGAGGCAGAAGCACCTGGGGATAAATGCAGTGCCAAAAATGTAGCCAGCTCATTTGAAAAATAGCAGGTGCTCAGGACTTTTAGGGCATCTCTGCATTGCCCATGTGAGAAGAGTGAAAAATAAACCACCACACAGTTCTAGAGCTAGCCCTGCCTTCAGCATCTGTGCACTGCTCAGACACGCCTTAGCTGCACCCAGAGGCAGGCAGAGCTTTTGCAGGTCAGGCAGGTTGGCTCTCCCTTGCATTCCACTTGTGTTTGACTACCTACATCTGTTCTGAGTCTGGCTCTTACATTAATGAAGCATATTGTGCAGAACTCTTCTTCCAATAGTCCTGCAAAAATTAAGTTCTTATAAAAAAAGATTTTTTTTAAAAACATGTTTAAAAGTATGAACATGAACTGTGTCATCTGTGAGGCCTTGAGTGCATGGTACAGGTGAAAAGGCAGGTTTGTCTTTCTCCTTATTCTCCTGAGGTACTTCTCAGAGCAGTGAAAACAGGTAGATGATCTTTGATTTTGATCATTACCCTCATATATGGGAAACTCTTAATGTGTTACATCTTACAGGTGCCATGTAAACAGTGAGGTCTAGGAAAGGAATCTGCATGACTGTAGAAAGGGGACGATGCATCTGGTTTACCTTTCCTGTTGTGGAAGTTTGATCTCATTGCTATCACTAATAGAAGAAGTCAGATATCATGAGTCACCCCTACTACTCTCAGTGATGTACATCACTGAAATGATGGAAAAGACCCTTGGATTAGTATGTGGCAAGTAAGTTTCAATCTTAGAAGCTTCCAGTTAAAGAAAGTTGATGAAAATGTAGATCTTTGTATATACCTCAGACCTTTCACCACCAAGATGACTCCCATGCACATCAGAGAGAATGCATACAGGAAATTTCCATTTGAATTTGAATGTTTTGGTGTGTAAGGCAAGAAACACAAGGTCCAAAACAAATATGTAATGTGCAAGAAGATATTTGATAAGATTAACTATTTTTGGAGCCATTTTTGCTTTTCTTGTGTTAACCAGAACAGGCTCTGGAAAAACATATGGAAGTAGTAAATGGTTGACAGGGCACAGAGAGACTTTTAAAGGGTCTCAGTGCAACTTCCATTCTGTACATGTAGGTTATTTAAAAAATGAGGATATAACAATTGAAAAGAAAATGTAATGGCTGGGCATGTTTCATAGAAGGAGGTGATGACTACTTCAACTGTTTTGCTTGTTTGCACCTTAAAATTTACAGAACCTTGACATCATCTTTAACCTTTTAGATTTGCTAAGGAACTTTAATTTAATTTTTTTAGACATAGCAGAGATAATTATGTTTGTAACCAGAACCTAGAGCTCTGCCGGCAGGTTTCTAAGTACGTCTGACAGATCCATGCTGCTGCTGGTTAGGGGAAAAATTTTCCTCAACAAATAGCAGGATGATTATCAGACTTGAAATGATAAAAACATTTCAATACTTATTTGTGCATCTAAATGTCTTCCCTTGTTACAGCACTGGGACTTGCTGGAAAATACACGTATGGCCTTTTTGAAACTGGCTGTGCTACTTTTTTGGAACCAGCTTTCCAGGTAGACTGTTTTGTTTTCACAGTGAACAAACACTGTCACTCTTCACTCCCTGACCCAGCCTTCCTAACTACTTTGCAAATTTTACTTTTTGAGAGAACTAAAGAAAGTGATTAATTAATCAAATCACTACTTCACTGCTGCTTCACTAGCAATATTCCAGTTTATAGAAAGGTATCAACAGGAACAAGTTATGAATAAATTTTAAAAGGATGAAAGGAGAAATTAAAACATTACAATGTGTATGGTAGTTCTTTTTCTCCTGATTTAAAAGGTATGTTCTTTATTTAACTATTTGTCATGTTGCAAAAAAAGTGAAAAATTTTAAAAATGTATACATTTTTCAGTATATTCTACTAGTTTTGCAATAGATCAAGGAGAACCTTTTCCCTCTTTCCTGTAATGCTTTCTTAGAACTCTACTATATCAGCCCAGATGCTTGCATTCATGTTTTCCTTGTCAGGCATATGGAATTATTACAAAGAATGAAAACATTTATTTTTGTGCTTCCTTTTGATTTAATATTGTGCTTTATTTCCTTATGCCTTCTATCATTATTTGTTCTTGTCCTTATAATTTGAACTCATCATGACATTAATAACAAATTTATTCAGAAAAAAAAATGTAGAAAAGTTTGAAAATAGTCATTTACCAATAAGTATATGAAACGTTGATTCAACAAGTGTTGAGTTTACCAGAACTCCACCAAGCTTCATAAGGTCGCTGTAGTAAATATCATTTGGCCATTTTACTCGCAGATCGATATCCTAAAGAAATAAAAACATGCATTTAGAAACACTCTGCTCTTCACTACTGATTCTAAGAACACGGCTCATTCATCACCCCATATTCTATATTTTCTGCGCCTCTTTGCCACACTGAATGTGATACTGCCAACTGCTCTTCATAACGACAACCTATTTAAGTGCTGCACATATGTTACTGAAAAAGTCATAGTAACCTGGTTACATGATTTACTAAGGAGGGTGACAGCTGTCAAGAGAAAAGGGTCTATTTATTAAAAACCACAAAACAACTATGGTATGTAATAAAGGCTTATAGTGACCAAAAGAGGGACTAAAGATACTGGAGATTTTCAGTTTCGAAATTGGGAGGTTTTATAGAATTAATTTCCTTCATTCATGAGTGCCTATTAAAGACTTAAAAGATCCATCTGAGAAAGATGCAAACTGTGGCAGTCACTGTGGCTCACTGCTAATAAACAATCAGGGTAAGCCCACAATAACATTGATGCTGTATTTGAGTATCCTTGCAAAAACTAGACAAGGAGACAATGACATCTTGAATTTCAGAAAGGAAATTTAGCAGACAGGATAAATTCCAGTTCACAACTATGTAAATATTTCAGTAATGTCCTAAATATATTCATGCTTTCGGCAGCTATGCTCAAGCAACACCATGGAGCTGGAAACACAAACTGTGCTGTGCGACACCGTTCCAGTGCAATAGAGAAGTTTTTGTTGAAACCACAGAACTGAACTGAACTTTGCACCGGCTACTTAAACACAAAAAGAAAGCAAATGTGCTTCCTGTAGTTTGAAAAACTGCATATGACTGTATCCCCAGAGGCATATTATGGGAGGTGCTCCAGGACTACGAGAGTCACATTCCCTCCTATTGTAGATTATGAAATCCCTTTACAGGATGTGTGAAAACTGCACCTGGGTCCACGTCTACTTTCCTGACAGATTTAAAGGCCAGAGAGGAGTCCATTACATGTACATTGACAGGAAATACTACCTGATTTTGCTATCAAAGCATTCTAAGAGAGAGTATCACCAATTCATATTCATTATGGAAAACAACTTGACTCTTTGCACTGGGAAAAGATTTATAGAAGGCTCTTGAGTCATGTGAAGTACGACACAGTTAAACAGTATTATCAGTGTTAAGAGATCTTCTGAAAAGCTATTCAGTAGCTCTTACCGAAGCAAAACATACACCTGTAAGGCAGCAGACACTAGCTCTGCAACTGAAGTGACAGCAAGCATGAAGAACAAGCAAAGCCAACTGGGTGTTCTCATCATGTAAAGTACACAGCAGAGACTTTGCCACAAAATGGAGTTACAAGGTACTGCACAACTACCTGCGTGTCAAAGAAACGATGGGCCACAAAGTACGTTGGAAACAGAGCACGTTCTTATCTGCACTTACTAGAGAGAGATTTCTGCTGTTCTCAGAATGGGAAAGTAAAATATTCTCCTGATATAAGGCCTGTTTGCATTTGCAGCACTAACACTGGACAGTAAAACTTCCAACTGAGTGGTCAGATTTTCTCCGTGAGGACCCAGAACAAAGGCCTCAGTTGCTGTCTGTTTAGCACAGCCAACATTCGTGGCAATCCTAAAAATGATCAGCCCATTGTTTGCAGCTAGTGCAGTTTGCATGGCACAGATGTTCATCTGACATAAAGAAAAGCCCTGTGTTACCTGAGTCCAAAGGGGAAATTTAAGCATTGAGTTTCCAATAAATCTTTGATTTTGAGTCATTTAACATTGGTTTCACCCATTGTCTAGGGTCAAAGAGATTCAGTAGCTTTGTCTTGGCCATAGCAAGCTATGTATTGTACACATGCTATGTACAGTACATGTATTTTGATGCGTACTATTTTTATACCGATATGTAGTACTTCAGTCACCTTTTTCCTCTTGAATGGAACAAAATAAAGAACTCCACAGTATACTAGAGTAGGCATACAGAAGCAAACCCACCTCCATCCATAAATGAACTCCTTCCCCAGTCAGACTCATATTTTATAAAACTAACTCTTGTCCCTTCTATTTTAAATGGTTAAATTATTCACTCTAGACAAATATTTTATATTGCAAATTTTAGCCTGAAGCATTTTGTTTTTATAGTCAAGTTATGAAGCACTGAAGTTAGAAGGTTTTAATAGAAAGGCTGACAGAGCTTAAACTACAGCAAAGCTACTGGGTGCCACTATAATAAAGTTCATGTGTAAATGTGTATAAGTCATTGATTTTCTGTAATATAGGAAACATATGCTTTAGTTAACTACTTCTGTAAAATACCAAAGTTTTATAGTTAGCAAATATTAGGAAATGGTAACATTAAAAAGGAGATATATGAGGTGATGAAGAAGACTGGTTCTTCATTTTAATACTGATGACAGGACACTTGATTCCCTCTTGAGAGCAATACTCCTAAGTTCTTGCTTTAGAAATCAGTTTTCAACCTTAAACAAGGGTTGGAAAAATCCTTTAAAAGGGATAAAGTGACCACTGAAAATACACCAACAAAAAAAGCAGAAAAGGATTTGTCAGTTTTATTCATTTTTCCCTCCTCCGTCTTCCCCAACTCCTTCAAAGTCAAAACAAATTATCTGAATTGTTAGACAAACAAAATTGACATTTTCTTTACTGTGGAAGTCTCTGTCTTAAGTTTCATTACATGAGTGTAGTATACTTAATCAGCTCAGTAAAAGACAGAATTCATCATATATATACCAGATTTCTTAAAACTTATAAATAATCAAGCATGTATGAAAGTGAAGTTTACCACTATATTAATGCTGAAGAACTATATTATGCATCCAGTCATTCTACACATAGAAGACAAAATCTGAATTTAATGAAAATGGAAACAGGAATTTTGAAATAAATTAGAATGACATACCTCATATCCTGGTATTGATCTAACTGACTCTACCACTGCCAAGGACACCAGGTGTTGAATAAAGGGAATTCTCTGGCCCAGGTTGGAATGTAGAGGAATGGCGATATGTAAAGTGGATAGTGCGCAGCCCACGGGACTGAGCCAAACATTTCCACCACGTCCTGAGGAGGGAGAGAAAAGTTAACTTCAACTTAAGAAAAAAATATTTATAAAAAAGATCAATTTGTTAATGTTGACAACTACAAAAGAGAAAGATTCAATAGTACCCATTCAAGAATCCACCATAAATCCTGTAATGGAGTTCCCAAACTGATTTTGAAAGAAAAATGGTTAAAGTGCAAAGATTTTTCTTTAAAAAATTAGCAGGTTGTTTAATGTGCATGCTGCTACTCAATTTCCTAGAACGTCCTAAATTACTTGTTTCCAGGATTTTCCTGGTATCTGGTAACATACATATTTCAAAAAATCCTGCTTTGTTTAAGTGAAGAAATATTTGTGAAGATGCTCTCTGTGCATTTAGAAATCCATCCACATTGTGAATCAACTTGACACAAGCTAGATCTGTACTGAAAGCCAGGTAGCCATCCTCATGTAGAACTGTGCTCAGAAGAGCTTATTAGGCCGGGCATTGTGTTCTTCTAATAAAATGAATGTGGCTTTAAATCAGTGCCAGCACCTTCCTGGGAAAGAGACAGAACTTATATTTATAAGCTGTATTTTATATTTTGCTTTTATTTTGCTCATATTTATCTGCAAAAGATTGTGAAATCCCACATGACACTTCAGGCAGGTCCTGCAGACTCAAGAAAACTCTATCTCAGAGCAAGTCAAGACCCAGCCTTGTTCCAGATAAGTCAAAAAGGAGTTCTGATTTGGAAGTCTGACTTGTATTACACTAAATATAGTGATGGCAGTTTCCATGCCTGGGGAGACTTTTTGGCAGAAACTAGAAGACCACTAAATCATTTCCGCAAAAGCCACCAAACCTCCTGAAAATGTTTACTTCGGTCTCTACTAACTTAGGTTTTGAGATTGAATCCTCAATTCAAGCAGGAGGAGGAGGAGAAGAAATGAATATTCTATAGATTATATTATCAAAAATACTCATAATGTATCTTTAAGACAGCTAAGCAATATTAAGATGTCCTATTTAATATGTTTAATACACATTTATTAGCACTAGAAGGAAACTTACTTACCTTTCCCTTGTGTTTGTCGAACAGCAATTGCTATTAAACCCATCTCCTCAGGCAATTCGAACATTAACCTGCCAATTAGGAAAAAAAAAACCTCCATGCTTATCAGCCAGAACACTAAGCTACATTCATGAAAACGTAGGCTTAAATATCAGGTAATATTTTATATTAACATTGCACTACCATTTATCCGTTTTCAGTTAACATTTGCTCTTGACCAAAAAGCATTACAATATTTTAAAAAGATTAACTGAAGAATGATAACATTACTGTAAACATTACTGGAAACATTACTGTATCTATTACTCTGGAAAAAGCTATAGCCATAGTTCATTTAAGGTGCCCTCCGATAACATACGTTTTGTATTTCATCACGTTTTCTTGAAGTGCTTATTTTTTTGTGTGTCATTATCTTCAGAAAGTGACAACTAGCGATTCTAGACATTTGTTTCTACTTACAGCAAATTTTTGTTCATACTACAAAATACAAGAGCAGCAGTTTCTGATTATTTAGAAAACCAATATGGTGGCAATAAAGCAGTTTAAAAGATACACTATCCCCTGAGAACTAATTATGATTTAACTACAGTAAATAAATCTACACCTTCTGAGAACTCTAGAGAACACTGCCTTATTTTGGGCTTGTGTTCTGCTTTTAAAATAGTTTCCCTTAAAAGAATACTAACTTTCCTCTCGGGATATGTAGAAAGTGCATTTTAACACCACCAAATGAGTCAATGTTAGACTTTAAAAAAGAAGAAAAAAACCCTACTTTGAGAACGACAAGCTGAGGGACTATCCATCCCTCCTGCTTCGCAGGTTGGAAACCAGGGCTTCAGTAGTAACTCTTGGGCCTCTATCAGTAGCAAGATGTGAGTAGGATCCCCAGGGTTTCAGAATATCTTTCAAATGGCTGATTTGCTTTCATGATGATCAAAGTGGGAGGTTATTGCAGGGCCCAAGCAAAGTCTGGACCACAAATGCCTGTGTTAATTAGAAATACTCAAACTGACAGAAGCCGTAACAGGCTCCACAATGTTTTCCCACGTTAGTTCTGAATCACTGAGGTATTGCCAAAGAGCAATTGCCGGAAGACCTCTTTGCCAGTCCCCTTCCAGTACACATGAAACACAGCTTGGTAATTCTTTCCTTTGGATCCCCTGGATTACACACTGAGACCAGGTTCACCTACCACTTACTTTTAACATCAAAAATATCTCTTCTTATGCAGGGACCTAGGGGAAAATCCTCCATAGCTCATGAGGCTTCAACCCTGTCTTCTGGGAACAGTGTGATTTCAGTTACAACACCAACTTCATGGTTTTGCAACATGAAAATCTAATTTAAATTTGGAAACACAGTTAGGAAGAGATTACAGGCTTTGCTGAAGTACGCCGATTTCTGTTACTTCTCCATTCACATATTTGTTTTTAAATAGGCAACAACAACAAAAAAATGTCATGCTGCCATTATGGGAGGAAAATAATCAGAGCAGGAAAAAAAGTTAATTATGAATCCAAAACACAGGCTTCTAGAACAAAGAGATATGATTAACAGAACATACGAATGTAGCTATTAGAGGCTTGGCAGCAGGTAACAACATAGTAAACGCAGAGACCAAGTTTGTACTTTTAAGGGCCATGAAGAAATTCTTTAATGGACACAACATGGGGAAGTTGTTAATAACCAGACTGATACAGTAAGAGATAGATAGATTTATTTTTACTACTTCCTGAGATTGTGCTGGAATTACCACGAAGCCTATGATAATAAAAAACCCCACACAACCGCTTCCCTAAAACTTCAGAGCTTTTTAAATTGTGTGCGCTTGTTAGTTTTGTTCTGGGAGAAACAACTTGGATTTTCCTTACCAGAAAAGAGTAACTGTACGTGCACTTTTTTACATATTGACTTCCCTTCTTTTCTTTCAACTTAATCAGTTGCAGATTTAACGATTTCATTTTTCTGCAGAGTGACTTAATCACAGTGCTCACCACATTTTCCCCCCCAAATTTTTTCCTTCAAGAAATTCTCTGTTCTTTTTTGTGCTCTTTAACTTACTTGCTCTACGCATTAAGTCAAAAGACCACACTGAGACACAAGAGTACGGAAACATGAAACATCTGAAGACAAATTTACCCATCAGGAATAATATCAGATGGCACCTATATGACTGTAGAAGATGATACTAGAATTTTATGTAATTTTTTCTTTTCTGCTTTGAACATTTTTGTGGTATTTTCCAAAACGTGAGCGAGGCACTTTTGGTATTCAAGAATATTAAAGCAGTTGAAGTATTAACAGAGAGATTCTAGCACAACTTTTTACACAAATACCTCCCCCCTCCCACCCTGTAGTGCATACTATGAATGCTGTCAAGAGTACTAAACAATACTTAATTGTTTTACAGAAATTTCAAGTCTAAGGAGGACTATGTCTTCATGGCTTGCCAACACAATGACTTTTCTTCCTACCTGAAGGTAAAATGGGAATTGAAACCACAAAAACTATGTTTGAATAGCATTAATGGCCTGACAACTATAAATTTCATTGATGTTGTGGGTTTAAAGTTGAAACTCTCATTAATGCATCCTGCTGTGTTACAGTATTGCAGAGGTATTACAACAGGCAGCATTACATTCCAGATGTTTAAAATACCTGGGCACTGGAGAGTAAGTTATGAACAGATTTCTGCCTTCACTTCAAGTTCCTTGTCTGAAAATCTCACTCTCAAATATGTTTTTTATAGAGTATTATAAAAGCAACATAAAAAACCCTTTCAATTTTTAGTCAGATGGAGAGGAACATGCCTTTTGACCAGCTTCTTGTATTATTTTGGACAAAAAGGTGCCCTGAACACTTGCTTTACTAATTTATATCCACTGTTTCTGTCCATTATGTCCAATTTGAAAATGAGCACTGTGCCTACCAGTATTTTCCCTAAACTTTCCCCCATCAACCTCCATCTCCTTTTCATAGCCCTCAACTGCATGATGCTGTGTCTGATTCCAAGCTCTGTGTGCTGCATGGCCTGCCAGAGGGTTTGCTGGTCAAGCAGAATGGGTAACTCTCAAGTCCGTGCTACAGCCTCCTTCCTGGCAGTACTGATCTGGGTCTCTCTCTCGTACCTGGAAGCCTGTTTTCATGAGAACATGAATACCTAAAGGAGCTCAAACATATGGAGGTCTTCTGTAAAACAGGTAGTAGACTGACAGAGCTGGTGGGCCACAATCAGAAGAGAAGCCACCAAAAATGACACAATGGTGGCAGCCTCTTCCAGACTACCTAATCAGAAGGAGGAAGTGGAAAAAGTCTTTTTGAGCAACTTGAGAACATCTGCAGATCATAGATCCTGATTCCTATGGGAGACTCCCATCTCCCAATATCTGCAAAGTGGGATGCAAGCAATCCAGATGACTTGTGGGGGATGCTAAGGGACAAGCTCTTAACACAAAGACTAGGTGATCAACTGGAGTGATTGACTTGATCTGCTATAAACAAGGAAGAGTTGACTGGACAGGCGGTAATCTGTGGCAGCTTTGGCCATAGCAACCATGAACCAGTGCTGTTCAGGATCCTGAGAAGAATGAGGAAGGTAAATAACAGAGTATAAACCCTGGATTTCACAAGAGCAGAATTCAGTTTATTCAGGGACCTGGTAGTTGGAATCTTGAGAGAGAGCTCTGAAAAGCAAGGGAGTTCAACACACCTGGTCTTTAAAGACAAACTCCCACAGACAAAATAACAGTCCATCACAATACTGAGGAAAATAAGTAGATGAACAAGGAGTCTTGGTTGTCTAAAAAGGGAATTAGAGATTGTAAAAAGAACATACAAAAGAGATGGAAGCAAGGACAAATGCAGGAAAGGATGATATCAGGAAAGCCAAAGCTCAACTATAGCAGAAATTGGCAAGGAACATGGCAACAAGAACTTCTACTGCTAGGTGACAAGAATAAACAAGGAAAATGTGGGCTCGCAGCTGACTGAGGCAAAAGCACAGCGGACACACATAAGGCTGAGTTACTCAATGCATTCTTTGCCCTGGTCTTCACCACCAAGGTCTCACAGGCCTTTATACATACAGACAGAGTTTAAGGAGAAGAGGAAATACCTACAGTAGAAAATAATTGTTCTCATAAATCTCCTGAGAAATCTTGACTCATACAAGTCAATGAGAGCAGATGGGATGCATCTGAGAGTGCTGAGAGGGCTGGGTGATGGCAAATCAAAGTTGTTTTCCATCATCGTGGTCAGGGACATCCAGGGAAGTCCCAGATGAATGGAGAAGGGCAAATGTTGCAACCATCTTCAAGGTCTTTCACAGTACCCTTGTATCCAAGTTTGAAAATTGTGGTCTAGATGGATGCACTATTAGATGAGTAAATATTTTCTGGATCTGGGGTGGAAAAGTAATGGCCTGTACTCTACATGTAGGCTGGATACAACTGCAGTTCCTCAAGGGTTTATCCTGAGACCTATCTTGTTTAATATCTTAATATCTCTAGCAATGACCTGTAGGAGGCAATAGCATGCACATTAAACAAGTTTGTGAATAACATTGAACTATGAGGTTAACTAAGCATTGCAACAGGATGTCCAGAGAGGCTGTGGAGTATTTCTGTCCTTGGAGGCTTTCAGCTTCTGACTGGAAAAAGCCCTGAGTAAGCTGGTCTGAATTTATTGTTTACCCTGCTTAAAAGAAGGAGGTCGGACTAGAGACCTTCAGGGATTCCTTCCAATCTGAATGATTCTTTGACTCCAGGAAACATACAGAAACTTGGTATCTTTGGTGTTTCTAGCTGTCCTTTAAGTTTGGTTGAAATTAGTCAGAAATTTAGCTACTAATTACTAAATCAGCAATTTAGTCCAAAGGCTGTTCACTGGAATCCCCTATCCCAAATAAGATCCTAGATTAGTCATTTTCACACTCTCTTACTAGCCTAAATATTTAATTTTATCCACCTTCCACTTTCCATGAAGTATTTTATGTATGACCAGGTGCAATATGCAGGCTCCCAAAAGACTGACTCTCACAGCTGAGACAGGTAGAAGAACACCTAAACTGTTAATCCTACTGAGGCGCATTTAAATGATAGGAATCTTACCACTCTGCACTGTTATAATTTTTCCTATATCCAGCAGGCAAAATATGTGCCAGAATACACTATTACATGAATGTACTCTTCTGTTCTATTGCAAAAATTCATAGCTTCTTTCACTTTATAGTGGGTTTCACTATAGCAATGTTAGTACAGAAAAAAACCATTTAGTGTCAAATTCTCTTTGAACTCCTTAGATGTGTTAGAACTCCTACAGCAGTGAGGAAAAGCGTTAAGGGATTACAATGTCCCAGACTTGTGGAAAACTAAAAAAATACTGGAACTTTGGACTCCTAGTTTCTTGTACCTTACTTCAATAAATATGACAAAAACTATTGTCCTATACTAGTCATGACATTTTCAGCAAGGAATAATCTATTGATACCTTGTATAACATAGGTTAGGAACTTATATATACTTTGGCTAGTTGGGTAGTCTTTGAGAGCAGTGCACTAATAACAAGAAAACAAGTTTCAAGAAAACTGGAGTATATAGGAAGACTGTAAGTAGGATAAAATAATGTGAATTATTTTTCAGCTGGTTCAGTGCTCTAATCTGGCTCACCATAAATGAATGCTGCTGTTGGCAAAAGGGAAGCAACAGTAAAAGAGGTCAGTGGATAGAAGGGAAGACTAAACCACCTCTTTCTTACCACCCATGTACTTATGCTTGATTTAAATTACTATATTATGGTCTCAGAATAGTGCATGCTTTGCTTCTGGAATTGCTTTGAGAAGCAGGCCTGCTGAACAGGAAGGGTAAAACTCTACCATTAAATGCTCATTTTTCTGCTCACTGCATTTTTCAGCTGGTAATTTTCTTGTCTCTATATTTTTATACCAGATATTTTATAATTAGTCCTTTGTATATGTTTATAGGCTTTTCCTCTTAAAAAAAGAGAATTTTAAAACACAGTACCATACAGCCAAAGGTGTCAGGAAACATACCCAAATAAGAAAGGACTCCAAAAAACTGGTTTGCCAACAAAATGCCAGTAAAATTTGAAACCTGGGTTCAGACACACTGGTAATGTTCCAAAACTGAAAACTTAAAGAACTTCTTTATTCAGTAAATCAGCTACTCTGTGAATATCATCAAGACCACAAACTTACAGTAAAGGAGGGAGTTTCCAAGGGAGATGTGAGGAGAGTGTAGGAGTTTAAGTTGTTTCAATTTTTAATTTGAAAAGCAAAAACCTCTACTGTTTTGAACAATTTATTTAAACTTTTTCCCTATAATAAATAATCTTTTCAATTCATGACCTTTCTTTATTTGAAAAAGCCACCTGAAGCATACTGAAAAGTTAACACAGGACAAATGGAAGCGAAACAGATTTCATTAAAAAAAAAAATGAACTCCAGTGCCAAGATTTAAGAAACAGAATAGTTACTGGAATGCAGTGAAACGTATTTATCGTAACATGTTAAGAATAGAATCTTCAGAGTGGAATAAAAAATTATAAACATATTGATTAAAAACAGATCTAACTGCTCTTGTCCAAAGTAAAGCACAGTACGGATGCTATAAAAAATTTAAAACATACAGATCAACGCAGCCGGTAGTGATGTCACTTTTAACAGTAATTTCATCACACTTCATTAGATAAGAGTGTAAAAGTTTGGTCACTGTCTGAGAGGG
The DNA here is from genome assembly GCF_000700745.2 of Antrostomus carolinensis. Taxonomy (NCBI): domain Eukaryota; kingdom Metazoa; phylum Chordata; class Aves; order Caprimulgiformes; family Caprimulgidae; genus Antrostomus; species Antrostomus carolinensis. Next base: position 37,700 of record NW_010336465.1, read on the forward strand.
AAACCTTAAAGTAACCTCATACAGTATGGCAAGAAGCACTTCAGTATGGTGGCAAATGTATTTTAACTCAGCACTGGATTCACTAACTTACAGTGTGAGGCATCACAAACATTAAGATCTCAAAAGTAATCCATTGTGATTCTGAATTCGTACAATATTACTTAAAGTCACCTCTCAGATAAAACAGCAAACCAAGAACCTTTTGCATACACAGTGATTTTAACTTGATATTTTGGGCAATTTTTAGTCTAGATAATTGCATTTCCTTATGAAAATTTCTCTGCAATTTACTAAGACAGCACTTCATTTCCTGTCTTAAATCATACAGGGTGTTAAATAGTTGCCACATTCCACAAGAGAAGTGATGAAGTTACTCCCAAGTAGCCATTCAAACAGTTAGGGTTAATGCAGAAAAAAAGACACTGGACATACCACGTAAATTAAAGTGAGCATGAAAAAGAATTCTGTGTGAGCTGAAACTAGCTGCCCTCCTCAGATCCTTCACAGAGGTTTCCATTGCAAACTGGGAAAAAATAAAGCATTTCAAGCAAAAAACATCCATTCCTTGCTCAGTAACTGTAGAAGACCTAAAAAATTAGCAATAACACTTATTTTCCTTAGATTCATAATTTTTCCTTTATCCTTTTACTACTGAAAGTTTCATCAAAACCAATCATACTTAAAATCACAGAAGTAATTTATAGTTAAGAGAATACTCCAAAAGCCTTTGAGTCTTCTATGATTTGCTTTTGTTTACTTTATTTTATGCCTGAAACATATATTGTGCTCCAAATTTAGACCCTGGTGGTTTATGATAATTGTAATGTGGTTGTTGTTATAAACCTAAGGATGTAGTAAATTTCTAGTCTTCCTAATCCAATGCTAACAGAAAAATAATTTTTTTTTTTCTCCTCTTTCTAAAGCTACACTCAATATTTTTCCTACATAGGTAGCATATTTTTTCATTGTTTGACATTTCTTCTGGTCTACAGATTAGACTTTACCTTTGGGGGATCTTTCAGTTAGTTTAACATTCTTTTGGAAAAATATTTTTAACATGAAAAGCAATTAACTAAAATTTCACGCAAATTTCTTCATTACCACTGTTTTCCTCAGCCAAAAGCATCTGAGCCTCAATTTTAAAATTTCCATGTGCCTCTCTTGCCATGTAGTTTAAAAATACACACAGAACTCCTTTTAAGTTCTAAACACTTGTTCATATTCTTATTTCTATGATATGGGGTACACTGTACAAAGTATGTTACGAGGATCGTCATGAAGATGGTAATTTGACACGTTACTTGGCATTGAATCAAATCTTCATAATTTTGCCCAGGTGTTACAACTATTATAAAACAGCTATGGCTTCATAAACTGGCAAGTAAAGCACAATTCTTTTACTTGCGTGTGGTTTTTTCCATTAAGCACTGTGAAATACCAAATCTTTGAGAAAAATACCACTAACATGTATTTGCTGTGCAAAAACAATCAAAAGCACTGTATTCCTTCTATGTCAATAAGCCCAGAATTTAATTGCAAAACTGCCACAGACAAAAATGACAGTTTTTTTCTCCTTCTCTATTAAAAAAAACCTAGACGTGTAGAATGTAGAAATTTCTTAAGGGTAATGTAAGACATTAAAGCAAAAGGAAAAATTTAATGTGAACCTGGAGAAAAAGGTATTCTTTTATTTGAAGAAGTGTTCTAGTGAGAGCCATTTAAAAAAGAAATTCTTAGAAAATAGCAATTTAGCTCTAAAATTTTAGTTATCATTTGAAATACTTTGTTCAGCAAGTAAAGTTTAGAATATTGTTCCTTAAAAGGCACTTTTAGACCTGATCAGATATTTTCCATATACATAATTTTTCATAGAAAATACAGATTCAGAAAAGCCACTGTTGTCTAAGGGAAGGAGGAACTAATTTGTCTGAAACAATGTAATTTTTCCTTTAAAACATTTAACACTGTTGGGGGGTATTTTCAGCCCAGTCAAACACAGAAGTTGCTTCAAATATATGGAAACGCTAAAGTTTTGAATGATTTAAACTTTGAAATGTATCTACCCATGGTACCACAACTGGGCTTTCACATGCCTCAGTTTCCCCCTGAAGTCTCAGGTTGCATTACGGAGCTACCTTTGCCATCCAACTTGTGGTTCCCCCTTTTTAAAACATGTGATGCTTCCTAGGGGATGCACTTTTGGAGGAGGAGTCTGGCCTACCAGCCAGAGTGGCAACAGAGGCTATCCTAACTAGAACCTACGCAAGGCATAAAAGTCCTATTTGCACTTCTAATTCATTGTTGAGCTGACTTGAAATGAAGCATTGAGCTGGGTTATAAATCCTGAACATTATACTTCATCATCCTTAAATAGAATTTCCCTGCAATTTCTTGTTCCCTGTGTGAAGAAAGAACTGACGATACTTCAGCTTTTTTCTGATTTCAACTTGCAGATCACATTAGAAATAGTAATCCAGAAAAATTATTGCTTTTTTAAATGGTGAATTAAAAAAGGCAATAAACACAATAGCTGAAGTCAGTTGGCTCTGTATTCTTGTGTCTAATAATTAAAACACAAAAATGCTCTCATCAAGTACCAGAGTTTTATACTAGCTGCTCCCTCTCAGTGCCAACAGAAACCACAAGATTTCTAAATTCAGTATTAAAGCATACAGCACTTTTCTCATGCGAGAGCCAACCTCCAAGAACATACAAATAAAGAACAGAAAAGTTCTGTTTCCAAATATGTTGTTAAATATTTTTAAAACCCGTACTATTAGACTGTGCCAACTTGAAGGCAGACTCCAATAGTTAATTTCATGGGTGATTAAGAATGGATTTCAAAATAAGGAAGTTACTTTATGCTGGCCACAGCATCCTCTGTAGACTCAGAAACAGTCATCATAATGCAGACTTTAACCAGAGACTCAACATGAAATGTAGCTGATACTCAGATCCCAAAATAGTGGAGTCTTTTTGTCAGGGTAGGTAGGAGAAAACCCAGTGTAGCCCCATTACTTCAGATTCTTCAAATGCATGAAAACCAGTAACTTCCTAACTCTGCAAAGTTCAAAGGAATGCCCAGTTTAAGACAATAAAATATGTAAAAATACCTTGTACCATGAGAGGTGGATGAATGGGTAACGCCCTGAACTGGAGAGAGCTGACATCCAAGGGGGAGGAAGGCAAAACCATCCTGAATCCTGCATCTGGATCACGCCTGCTGCTTAAGTAGCAATTGCTACGGGGCAAGAAGCCCCCACAGAAACTTATACTTGGATCTTGGCACCTTACCACTTTTCTGAGCAATGACCACTGACATTTGCACATAGTGGATGATAAAGTCTGAATATACCAAATATCGCCAAAGAAAAATAGCCTTTCATTCTCACATTACCTTAGTAAACTCAGAAATTACTTTCAAATACTGACCAACATAACATGTCAAATTCTAACTGGATATCACCATAAACAAACAGTATTTCAACTGTCTTGTACAAAAAACAAAGAAAACTGTCGGATGGCTCACCCCCTGCTGTTCCTCCCTCTCCCCCATCTCTGCTGCAGCATTACTCTGTTGTAGGATCTCAACAGCTAGGATCTGGTCCCACTCAGTGGGTGTGTTTGATGGCCTGCCATTCTTGCATTTGCTCATCAGCTATGTAATCAGTACTCACAGAGTAATAGTTGAAATCTGTCACAAATGATTTCTGGACCTCCTGACCAGCCTCTGGGTCCTCTTTCACCTAAATATTTGTGCATTCTTTAACTGTACAGTGAAAGCAAAACACAGGCATAGAAAAGAACTTTCTCGTTCAGCTTTACTGATGTGTTTCTACAAAACAGGTGTTCAGTAGACGCCGATACTTGAATTGAGTTGTACTAAAGCTTAGTCAGATGTGAAGCCTTAGCAGAGGTGTTCTGGGCTAGTAAGTGAATGAGCAGAACGATTCAGATCACATGCAATAGAAGCAAGCATCAAAGAGAACGAGGAAGACTTGGAGGATTAGTTATACGATACTATGACTCTTAGCAGTACTTAACACTAAGCAAGCTGAAATTGTGAGACAGACATGGTGGTATTTTATTTTAAATGAAACAGTAAGGTTTTACCCAAGGTTAGGGTGGTCTATAGTAAATAATCCCTTTGGCTTTGCAGAAGGAGAAAAATGGAGTGGGAAGAATGTCTTAAATGCGGAGCATCAGCACAGACATATCTGTGCTATGCAAAACTGCTCAGAAATAGTCAGAAATTAATGAAATGAATAATACGTGGAAGAAAAAAAATTTACTAGTTAGCACATTTGTGCAAAGTAAAAACCCACTCCATTGGCATTAGGCTATCTCCTAGTACCCAGACTTGTAATCATGGCAAAATGAGCCACAGCTGCACAGAAGCAAGCTGAAACCCTACTCTAACAAGAGGTCAATGCTGACAGCTACAGTGTAAGCCTACAATAGAATTTTACACCACAGTCACAGAGCAGGGAAGGAACTTCAAGTGCTATCTAAGTCTTTATCCCTTCCTCTTCTGTGTCTGGTAAAACTTTCTCTAGACTATCCATAAAAACTTACAAGCAAATCACCTTTCTTTTTAAAGCAATTTTAAAGGAAAAATTACTGCCTCCGCATTTCTGCATTAAATTTGTCCTATACCCACTGAAAATGGAAAAATGCTTATTCATTGTCTTCCCGTAAGGGACCATTGACTTGAGTAAAGGTTTCTTTACACCAGGCTTGTCTTCTGATGAAAGAAACATCGTTCTTTTATATCCCAGTCTCCCCATCTAGGGAGTCGCGTTTCCTAGACCCTGAACTATTACCTTTTCTCTGCTTTGTACAGCGCCTAGCAAATCCACACTTTTTGAAGCCTGGTGCTGAAAGCTGGACCAATAACTCCAGTTAAGCACTCCCAGTGTTGAGTAGAACTGGAAGGATTACTCTGAACATTTTACGTGCAGCACATTTTTAAGCACTTTTGTATGAATTTCAGTCTCAGTCCTCACGTTCATTGTTACAACAGCAAGACCTTTTTTTTAACCTATATTCAATTGCTGACACAAACTTCCAGAACCTCTCTTGACAACTGATATCCAATCACCCTTTCTTCACATAATGATTTGCATTATTATTATTATTATTATATGTCACACAATTCTATAATAATAGAATTATTATTCTATGTCACAGTTACCTATAAAGAGCTGCACCCTATTTATTTCAGGCCATTCTTTGATTAATCAAGATTGTTTAGAGTTTGAAACCTACCTTCCTACAACCTTATAGCTCCTTCCTACAGAGTTTAGTTTTTGATAAGCATACCCTCAATTCTGTCATCCAAATTATTAATGAAAATGACTGAGTTGTGCTGAAGTATCAGCAGATATTAAGCCTCAGCAGTCTGGCCTACTAAGTGAATCAGTAGAACCACTAAAGTCACATGCAACATAAACAAGTCTGAACATTGCTTAAGTGAAATTTGAAAAACAGAAGGGATCTTCTCAAATGTGTACATCTGAAAATGAAGATATGATCTGGGATGCTGAAGCTCCAAGCAGGGAGATCAAGAGCTGTAATCCTCAACAACCCTTTAGATGCCATCCACTTTGCCCAAAGCAGATTAAACTAAACCATGACTAAGAAAGAAACAACTATAAATACAGTAGAAATAGAAACAAGCAAGTCAATGAAATGGGTCTTTGTGCTATAGTTGAAATAGGAGCCTTAGCTGTATCACCTTAAATTCCTTTATTCCAAGAAAAGTAAAAAGCAATTGCATACCTGGTATATTGGCCCAGATAAAGTGTTTTTAGGGAACTACTTTTCACTCTTTCTGACTGCTACTGGTAAACATACCATTCCTAGGCAAAGCATTTAGATTTTGGGAAAAGTCAGAGCTATTTCCCAAGCCCAAGAATCTCTAATTCAACAGGCAACCCTATTCGGTAAATGATCATGGATTTTGGATAAAACAAGATCCAATGGGTCATAACCTGTTTTGAGAGTTGGAAGATCTTTGGTAATGTGCACTCCACATGGGCCTTAGTTTTAAGAAGGGTATTTAAATACTTAATCTGTGATACTAAGGAGTTAAGCATCTAAAAGGAGAAAGATCACTGAAGAAAAAAAATGATCACCTTTCCCTTCCTCCACTAACAGAATTTTAACAAGAAACTCTTCACAGAATTAATAAAGTTGCAGTTGTAAATGTGAAGTGTTTGCAGCTGTCTGTCTCTTCCACTTTTCATAATGTATTTAGTGTTGAATATAACTGAGAAAGAATAAGGTGAGGAAATACTTTTTCTTTTAGGTGTTTTTTTAAAAAAGTGGTTTTTTCAACAAGTACTTCATAAATAATTTTGACTTTTCAACCATGGACGTAAGACTAACATAATAGAATACTATATTCCTATCCATCCAGAACAAAACCTGCAAAATTCATCTTCCCATCATGCTTACTTTCTTTTACGGGATAACTTTTCTATTGCAGCAAATATAAACTCCTTGTGTTCTCTTTTCACACCCTTTTCACTATCATTCAATCTAACATCCCATAGTCATCTTGTCCCTGTAGGTCTTTTTCTCATTCACAGTTTGTAAGCTCTGGGTCAAGAAACCATCATTTTGTGTTTGTATAACTTCTAGCCTCTGAGCCATCAACTAGGGTGGCTCAAATGATTCAACAAGAGAAACTGAAATGGGTCTGGAGTTTACATCCTGTAGGTTGACAAGGCCAAGTACAGGTGAAACACAAGGCTCAGACATCAGTGGCACATCTTTTATCTTTGCATTCCATCCACCATGGGGAAATGATTCTTTCTCACATACAAAATTCCCACTTATATTAGCAGAACAGACAGCAAGAACTGACTTTTGAGACCAGTTAATGAACTGACTATCACCTAACATATGGGTTCTTAGTATGAACATGTTCACATCATAAATACACAGGTTTTCTGGAATTCTAGGGGCATTTCCCATGTATAGAGACTAAACTGTTCCAGGTCTCAAATTGCAGAAGTGTTACGTTAATTCCACGGCTACACATCAGAAGGGAAGCAGAGCCTGAAGTTTACTAACAGGCAAGATACATGCTAAGTGCTCAACTCGGGCAGAGTACTTTTACACATCAGATACTCTTATGCAGCAAGAAATGGAACATTCATTCCAAAATCAAATGCAGACATGATCAAATGGACCTCTGTCAATACGCAGGGCAGGACCTAATCCTCCAGTGGGGTTTTTTGTTCTACAGATCCTGAAAGCTGAGACATGCAGCAATGCAAGCCAAATACAACAAAAGGAGGGTAAGTCTCAAACTGAAAGTAGGAGGCACATATTTACAGTGTGACACTACCTGGAAATTCTCAGTGGTTTAGCAACAACAAAAGATGAAAAGATTTTTTTTTAATAGATCAAAATCTTTGTATCTATTGCAGCAACTGAATGGTTGGATATTGTCAAGTTATATTTCCTTATTGCCTATTAGTGTATTTTTATTTTTAAATAAATTATGTATATGACTATCCATTTTTAAAAGCTACTATAATCTTTATCATAGTAAAAAAATCTTCCCTTAAGTTACATATTTCAAGCAATAAAACATTTATTAACTATTCCAATATCAGATAAAGCAAGGTGGCTTCCAAAATCATTAAATGCATTGTCAAGTTCCCTATTTTAAATTATTTTTTAAACCCTACTGACAAAAAAATTTCTTGGAAGTTGACGTAAAATACATCTTTGATTATTTATCACACTCTATCCCTCCTCTGACATGAACATTTATTTTTGTTATTGAAGAATTCCTATAATTGAATTTCCTTGTATTCATTAGCTTTTAGGATACTTCCACAAAGAAAAGATGACTGAATTTTAGAAAGGAGATAATAAAATATAAAGTGTAAGAGCAGAAGAACATTTTATTTATGTGTCCATTAAGTAGTTCTTTGCAGGTGGAACAGACACTGTGAGGATTAAGTCCAAACAATGTTTGTAATATCCTATAGGTGTACATAAACACATAAAAATTAACTCATTCTAGCAACTGAAAAAAAAATGTTTGCAGTCAAAATTAAGTTACTCTCCTAGCCCTTGTTTTTTTTGCCAGTGCACATGCACATCAACAAAATCCCACATGCCTTTTCTAGTGAAAAAATTTTGATAATCCAGTTAAACAGCATTCACTGTAAATTGAACGACTTGAAAGAAGTAATATATAATTACAGATGTGCGTTCCCATACGAACGCAAAGTTATTTGCATGGCTGACTAACATCTCTGGACTATATTTTGATGGCTTTGGTTGTCTTGGAATTCAGTGAAAACATTATCTGCAAGGCAGTTTGCCATGAGGCCTCATGAAATGCAGCTGTTCACATGGCTGCCTCTTTCCCAGACAAACTGGGATTAAGTTTCTGCTGCCACAAAAGCCCTGCAGTCCTGATGAGTATTATTCTACCCCAGTGTTGGGGATGTGGATTGGGCTAACATATGAGAATGACATGGGCATGGCAGAGTTCGGTTTAGACATCACTTACATAACCAAAGAAAATAATAAATTTTATTTTAAAATTATTTTTTTAATCAAAGAAAACAAACAAGAAGCTGAATAGGATAAACTATGAGTATCAGTCCACACGTGAGAAGAAATGGTTAAAACTTTGGTTTCAATCTACTATTGTTAGATAAAATCAAATTGATGTGTCTAGACAGTCACTACTTGCTATTCAATCCTACTTTGACAGTATGGGATCTTCCCATGAACAATTTTTCATGTATGCCTTTGTAGGATCCAAAGCAAAATCATAATTTTTGTGGTTCTATTTCCCCATGTTAGTATGTACTTAATCACTATTTATCTACAGTGTTTCTAAGAGATCTTGGAAAGCTAAATGATAACTATTGTCAAAGCATTTCTAAAACCACAGATGAATGATGCTATAAAAGTACAAAAAGCATACTAGCACCGTTTCTGAAAAATTATACAGCTAGTGACTTAAGATACATTGGGCTCCACTGCTCCACTACTCTGTGTTGTTATTCTGCATAAGTAATGTTATGAAGAGCTGTGCGTGTTCACCACAGTGCCTCATTTGAAGCAACCTGAAGGATGTGCTTCATTCAGGCTCCGAACATCTGGCTTTTCACAGGCAGTGAAGGCCTGTGTATACTCTTTCTAATCCCATGGGTGACACAGATCAGTAACATGTATTTCAAAAAGTCAGAGACAATAGCACAATGGTCTAAGATTGAGCTACAACTATTATGTTTATCACATTTCCCATGGCTGGGGATGAAAGAACTTGGGTGTTAGAGAACCAAATCAAACAGTGGATGTCCAAATGACTGCAAAATTATTATAGGAAAAGGTTTTATGTAAAACCTCTTACTGTCCCACAGCCACATGCATCATATGCCAGAAAGATGACAGTTGCATGGATTCAAATATGCTGTGCTTTAGAGCATACCCTTAGAGTACGATGAATGTCTGACAGCAGTTCTAACCAGGAACTCATCTCTTGCTGCGCATTGGAAAGCACTGCTGAAACAGCTTCAGGGCACTCACAAATGACAACGTCTAGTTCTAGGCCTCTGTACAGCAGTCACCTGGACATTCATTTTCCATCCATCTACTGCACGTCAAGGCCAACAAATACTTCACTAGTCATACAACAGTAAAACCACAGCGTTCGTTATATTTGATAATCCAAGGCAAGGTACACAGGAAATTTTAGAAGGTTCTTGGACTCCTAAAGTGGTGTCTGTACAACATCCAGATCTCATATCCATGCAGTAGAGATCCAAGATTGATTACAGCAAAATAGCTTAAGCTAAACTATACATTAAACAATATACAAGCACAAAATAAATTATTGACTTTGTCATGCCTTCCCACCTTTAAATGCATATAGTCTTTGGTAGCTAATCAAATGTTCAATCATTTTCTTCAAGCTGAAAAAGCAAAACAGTGAACTTTCATGACACCTTTTTCTTTTAAAAATATGCATTTGATCCTCGTCAAACCAAGTTTCAAAGAATTATTTTTACTACCTCTGCTTGTAATGATGCAAATGAGATCAAGTACGTCTGCAACCACCCAAGATATTTCAAGTGCATTCCAAGACACACAACCCAATCTCAATATACTGATGCAAAAAAAATGTACAGCCATTGCAAAAAACGCTTAAATCTCACTCCAGTCTGTGAAATTACAGACAATTGAACAGAGGTTCATCTCTGTGCAAAGCTGTATGATACTTTTAGGTCTTGAAGTTTTAATTATTTGTGAATCATGGGCATAATACAGTGCAAATATCCTTTGAAGTCATTACTGTTAACCGCATTGCAATACGCAGAAAATTCTATTTTTATTATACGAAATAAATGATGCATGATATTACAGAATAATAATATTAAGTCCCTGGATAAATACCAACTGTGCAATTACTTTCTGCCTATCTAAAATTCCAGTGCAGTTGCATTTAGCAATGGTAGTACGCATGTTCCATCTGGAATATCTGCCTGGCTTCACTAGACATCTCTATTTAAGAGAATAAATTGAGAAATTGGCACATCCAATACCTTAGTTTTTAAAGGTATATTTTTGGTGTGTATTTAAAAACATGCAAACACTGGAATTCAGAAACTAGGAAATGGCACAATGGCAAACATCAAACTTCTAACCACTGTATGAAATCACCTCAGCAAGAAACGACAGCAGCTGTTTGTCACTAAAGCACAGTATTACCTTGCTCTTCACAGCAATGAGTTTGGAAAATATTTTCCAACTGAAAACTGCAAAAGAAGTTCAGGCAGAAAGTAATTACCTCCTCTCAGTTATGAAGGAGACCTCATTATGCAACTCATTATACATTAAAATTGGTCTCTGTCTCAAAGAGACTACATTTTAAGATTAAGATCAGAAGATAGAACAAGAATAAGTTGATGGGTAAAAACACTGACAGGGATTAACTTTTTTTCTGAAAGACTTCAAAGCTAGAAGAGCCTTCCCAAGACCTTTTTTCTTGGTAACGAGCATTCATCAATACAGTATCATATATGTCAGTTTTCAGTTTTTGAACACTAAGATGGAAAAGAAGTGAATGAATGCCTCCCTGCCCCCAGGTATATAATCAAAATCCTTCCAGTGGAAGAGGACTATCAACTGAAATAATCAATATACACCAAAAGACATGTGTATATTGTCTGGCACAGGCATAACTTTGGTTGTTTGTTTTATTTTTATTTCAAATACTGATTGCCACTGAAAAGGGCAAACAAACAGTTTCACTTGTTTAAGTGGTAAGTTTTCTTGAAACTTTATTGTTACCGACACTCTGGCATTTGCTGCATGTTGTTTTCAAAAATTTTGTCTGTTTAATGGACCTCTCTACTTGGAGTTGCTCATACAGCAACAAAATATTTACTTTGGGCTCCTCACTCGTGTGCTATTTATTCTCCTTCTACAAAATACTTTGCTACATATGTAGCCATCTAGCAATCAAAATTTATACACAATAATTAGTAACACAAGAAGTTGACTTCTAAAGGAATTGATCAGGCAGCACTTTACATCCTGAGCTCCACATTACAGCTAATGGCCTCCAAGGCAGCCATACTGCTCTCAGGAACTTCCCTCCAACAGCTCAGAGACATGCATTATACATCGTTAGTGGTTAAGCATTCAAATATCACAAGATCTGCTGATGAGAACAAAGAACACATTGCAAAATATTACTGGCCTCTGCTTTTATTTCTGTAGACTAGTAAATCTTCTACAAAAGAGTCCAGAGCAACCTCTCCTGGATCAGAAAGTCTATGAATTTTCATATTCTTCAGTACTACTATGAAAAATATTTTCCCCTCAAAAACCACAGAGCAGTCTATACAGAAGAAGAAATCTTTACATCCTCCAAAAAAAAAAAAGTCACTGTACTGATGACAGTTTTCAAGGACAGATCACGCCTTGCCTTCCTTGCCTCTAGGAACCAAGTGCATGTTTAAAAAAAAAACAACACATTTGGGATCGGTTCTTGGGTGCTTTTTAGGCTGGCAGTGCATCAGGAAGGAACATGACCTCCTCCGCTCTGTGGCAGGTTAAGCAGTCTGATTGAACATTGCTGCTAATTAAGAGCTCTTGTTGTTTGGCAGGACCACCAGAGTACCTTCTGCACTTGTTCATGACAACAGCACCTCTTTCACAAATTAACTCTTGATGAGTGCAGACAGGGGGCCCAGCTGGTTCTCCCAAATCCTCCAACTATATAAATGAAGCGTAATAAGAACACTGGTGACTACCGAGGGAAGAAAGGCTATTCGTGACCTCTTTTTAAAAAACAGAGTATACTTTTACATTGACTTAATTTTCTACACTGGGGGTAGATAATGCAGCTGGGAACTGTCTGAACAGAACTAAAAAATCACAGGAGGTGATAGAGAATAATTTTGTAAGAAACATTTTATTAGGCAAGCTAAAATATAATTTTCTTCACAGAGCTTTCAAAATCAATAAATAATATCCAGTCATCAGGCTACAAAAGAAAGTTTCACAACAAAACCTGAAGATGAAAAAGGAAAAGGTTTTGTGAAAAAAAGAATGTTATTGAAATTGATTTGATATTTCATTTTTAAATCTAAAGATGTATTCAAAGTGCAGCTTTGTAATATTCAAGAGGGACATTCCATATGTATGAATAGTACAGGCTACCCTATAAAACGCATACAGAGCTAAATCCTCCACAAAATACAACTGACTCCCATTCAATGTTAATAGTGCAGCACACAGTGTCAGCTGACAAATTACTGGCATCTTGGCTGACGTTTCCACAGGTTAGCATGATTTTGCCCATCTGAAGAGGCGCTCCCTGAAGACTTGGCATGGAACACACTAGAAGAGCAATGGCAGGAAGCTCACCATTATCTTTGCTGTACTTACTCTGCATGGGATTTCAGACTTCAGGACAGCTTGCTTAACACTACATCCAAATCAGATTCATGCGGTGAAGTCTACAGATTGACTCCCAGATAAAAAAAGAATGGATACCAAGCTGATAATTAAGTAGTAGAAGTACTGTGTATTAACATACTAAGATGCCACAGTCACAAAACAGTGATTTTTTTGTTCCATTTTTCAGAATCTGTTCAAAGATCTTATGTGTCTGTCAGCCTTAGCCTGGTTAAGAGCTGAAGCTTATGCAGATGTAAGAATAATTATTACTATTTTACAATATTTATACACTATGGCCTATTATATTACATAGTGATTAGAAATAAATACATACAGAAACTATTACATATGCAAAGTGCTTGATTGCACCCTTCTGTGCTAAGACAGTATCAATCAGATGTGACAAAACAATGTGAAAAGCTATGATGATTGGCAACAATAATTTCCCTCAGCTAAAAATGCATTTTAAAACAATACAGTTCTTGTATTTCTCTTCTCCCACCTTTTGGTTACATCTTGCATGAAGCCTTAATTTCAAGTTAGCTGATGTTAGAAAAATCTGAGAGTGGGCAAGATATATTTGCTCACTTTAAAAAAAAGAAGTGAAAATATAGTAAGAGCAGTAAGCAAATGTTTTCATAAAGTGCCTAAGGAAAGATATATTTATATGTGTTTTACCAGCAGGAAAAATACCAACAGAAACAAATACTTGAACACATACACATGAAATGTGAACTTCATGTTTTGTGCAACTGAAAAGTTTGTGATATATATCCTTACCTATTATTTGTTTTTTTGGCTTCTGAGATGATTTCTACTTCAAAAAAGTAACCAAAAATTCAACATAATCTAAGGTTAAGGATGCCTCAGTGGCTAGGTCAGCATACTCAGAGAGCATTCAGATTTATCACAATATTTTAGTAGCGGTTAAAACCTTACTGCAAATCTCACACTGTGGTGGTGTGTGTGTATTTTTTAAGGTGCCTCAGCTTCTGAAACCCTGCAAATGTATATACTTCATTTAAAAAAATCATAGAATCATAGAATGGTTTGGGTTGGAAGGGACCTTAAAGATCATCCAGTTCCAACCCCCCTGCCATCAGCAGGGACACCTTCCACTAGACCAGGTTGCTCAAAGCCTCATCCAATCTGGCCTTGAACACTTCCAGGGAGGGGGCATCCACAGCTTCTCTGGGCAACCTGGGCCAGTGTCTGACCACCCTCACAGTGAAGAACTTCTTCCTAATATCTAATCTAAACCTACCTTCTTTCAGCTTAAACCCATTTCCCCTTGTGTTGTCATTAATTGCCCTTATGAAAAGTCCTTCCCCAGCTTTCTTGTAGCCCCTTCAGGTACTGGAAGGTGGCTATAAGATCTCCCCTAAGCCTTCTCTTTTCCAGGCTGAACAGCCCCAACTCTCTGAGCCTGTCAAAATCAAAACATGAGCCATGACAGGTCCATAGGTTAGTCAGAAAAACACGACCCAAAAGTCCAAAGAGCAAATCAGTACCCTCACAGGTATTTTTTCTTAATCTGAGTATTAGTGAATGTACAGAGCTAGTATAACATAATTTCTTTCCTTATATGTTGGTAAAAAATAGGAGAGAATTTACTCTCTTTTTCTAATTGCACAGTTTCAACAGTCTCCTTCCAGCTTTTTCAAAATTTTTCTCATGTATGGAACTGAGCATTGTGGAACCACAGAAGGAGGGTTGGAGGGCAAAGAGCAAGTGTGTATGAATCAGTTGAATCAGAAAGGAAAAATAAGATCTGTTGTTAATAGCTGCATCTATGGCAGAGGTATACAGAAGCACAGTGAATTTTCACTGACCATTTTCAACTGTGAAATACAGCACTAAGAATGGAAGCAGCCTATGATGGCCATCTTTCAGTACAAGGTTTTCCACAGGATTAAGTGGAATGAACTTAGTCACATTCATATCCCAAACTAACCTCAATGTTTGAGGGCAACAATAGAATCACAGAATCACAGAATGTTAGGAGATGGCATGTAAGATTTTGACCTCAATTTCTCAACAAACCTCTTTTGCTTATAGGATGGATAGTAATTATTATTAAAGTCCTGAGTAACTGCAGCTTAAGATTGCACATAAATCAGCTTCTAACAAGTAACTTCTATTCATACCCATTCCATTTTTCCACCACAGTTTTCGGAAATGTTTCCTATTTGTTATGACTCCTGTCAAACGATCTCTCCACCTTTTCTGAATGAGGGCAAAGGCGGAAGGGAAAGCTGCATACTGAATCTCAGGCCTTCAGTTAGGAGCATAATTACGTGTTGTAGTGGGCTTCAGATTTCCTCAAACAAGCCCTTTTTCCAAAATCACCAACTGGTAAGTGCTCAAAGGCAACACAGTCTCAATTAAAGGTATCTTTAAGCCATCTGTTAGTTTTGGGAAGAAGGCAATTCAAGTCCCCCCATACAACCAGTAATTCTTTTTGCGATATGAAACAACTGCATCCAGGCTAATAGAAGGTAATTCCACAACCTGGAACTATTAAAAGAAAGAACAGATCTAAACCAAATATAAGAGGCAGGAATTGTGAAAGGAAAAATTCAGAATCTGGCTAGAGTGACAGACATCGTACAGCCCACCACTTGAGGAGAAGATTGAAAAATGCCTCTTATTCCAAAAAGCATTCCAGATAAAACTATGGCACGCCATATCATGCCATATGTTAAAGCATTGTACTGTATTTGGCACATACACTACTCCACACAGTCTAAATGCTATGTAAAGTAATGGTTACAGCCTCAGTTGGTTCATCAATGAGTTTCTACCAGAATGGACGGCCTACAAAACAAATACAAAACCAGAGGCTCTTAATGATTTAGCTGGGAGATGTGACACACAGTTCTTAAAACTAGTTAAAAGTCAAACAGAAAAATTAAATGGCTTTATTCTGCAGACAAAGCAAGGGAGTCAACCTTGAAGAAGACACCTTTCAACAGTTGGTGCCCTCCGGGGTGATCACAGTACAGGTTAATCTCAGAAGACCAGTGGTGGTGTACAAAACCCTGCGTCATGAATATGCATTTTTTCTTGTGATAACTTGTCATTATTATAAATAGTATAATTGTTTTATTGAATTGTTTACCTAAAGAGACTTTAAGTTGCAATAGAAAAAGAGAGTTAAAGACAGAATAAATTAAGAGTTAAGCTGCTCAACAGCCAACACAACAGGCACTTAGTACCCTTAATTTGCAGAGTGCCGGTAGCCATCACCCAGGCACAGGGAAGGATACAGGATTAAGGGGGCCAGTGCTAAAGAAGTTAAAGAACACATGGTCTAACAAGAGACCTCTCTTACAACCTTTATTTGCATGCTGTACCTAACTTAAACACTTAGGGCATCACAGCTAAGAACCGTAACAATATTACAAATTATTTGTCTATACTATTCTTAATTTATCTTCAAGACACCTTGGTTATCTTTAGGCTAAGACATTTCTCTCATACCGTATGTAGATCTCTGAAGATGTCATCATGGTCAACACGTAGCAAATCAGCTCGTGCAATCTTCCTTCAGTTTGAACCCACCCAACCTAATCACTGTATTGTTTTCTGTACATCCTCAAGTTTGTTTTAATCTTTTTCCACTCATGAGTATTCAGACTGTACATAACATGATAAATAACAATATGTAAGTCAGGAAAAAAAAAGATATTTTATTCACTCTGTTCTTCCTTTATTTTCATACAGATAGATTCTTAATTCAAAAATTCTTAAAATCAGGTCTTAGTAAATAATTTCCATTAGTGTCCCTGAATGCATTATTTGCTGTTTGAGGTTTCACTCATATTTTTGGAAGAATCATACCATGGATTTTGCAAGCACTTCTACGTAGAAAGAACATACTTAGTTTGGAGCAACACTAAAAAACAAACAAGAGATACCACCATGACTGACTTTCAGCACTATACCTTTTATATATTGACAAGTTCCCCATTTAATATCATAAGATCTTTTCTGCTATAGTTTTGATGCAAGACTTGTTATTCCCAAATCACACTGGAAAAAGTCAGACATTTTGGGCTGACAATTCCACTTTATATTTATATATATTTTTTAATTTATTTTTTTTTAACAAATGCTATTTTAAATTTTTTTTTCACAGAACAGTGTTTATATTTATAAACAATGAGAGCTTTGTCAGATCTGCATTACAGTCCTAACTTTATCACTAACATCTTGTGCAGTTTTGGGATTGACAGTGTTCATCAGACTCCAGTTACCAAACTCGGTGTTTTACAGGCTAACCCTCACTCCATCTGCACTCAGACCTGCTGTTGACAACCTTTGCAAAACAAGTTATGTATTAATTCTGGACTTTTTATTCTGTGAAATGCTAAACTGCAAAAAATAATTCTCAAAGATAAATACCATTTTCCAGATTAGTGTCCTATGATACAGAAGTATAAAGGCAAAGGCTTTGATTACCCACCATAAACAATTTCCCTGAGGTTTGGCCTTACTTATTTTATCAATACATAAACTACAGCAGGATGTTTGTTATTCTACATGCTCCCCAGTTTTCAATGGGCTTTCTGTCACCAATGACTCAGAAAACTAGCCAATAAATTAGGCTGTAAAAATCACAAAAGATTATGATCTGAAATTATTTTAAATCTGAATTTATTTTTTTCTCTTTATATTAAGCTATTATTGGATAAAGCAGCTTACACTTTCAGACCAAATATTATCAGGTGAATATGGACACTACTTTCATTCCTGACAGCCCAAACACATACATTCAAATCATACGTAAACATTGGTGGAATCATAAGGTTCTGCATAAGGTAATTCTTCTGAAAGGAAACCATCAAATAACAGATCTTTCTTGGATAATGGAAGCACTGGTACAGCCCCATAGGTCATGAAAGAAAAATAAAGCATCAGCTTATACTGAAGCTAGAAAAGGTCCACAGATTCAGTGCCAAACTTTTGATCCATGGTGTGTGTATTATCGTACAATAATATTCACAATGGCTGAATTAATTCAGCATATTTGGTGGGGAGGGATGCAAGGACTGTTAATCATCTCTGACCTTAAGAAAAAGATGTACATGGATGAAACTCAATTCACTATTAACGAAAAAAAATAAAACAAAAATAGAGCACATCTGAACTCCATAAAAGACTTCACTACTCTTTCAGGGAGCAATGCAGTCAAATTTAGGTATTTATAGGCTTTTGGGGACAAATTTTACCTGCAACAGTTTGAACTCTTGCAAACCAAATGTGAATTCAAATTTTTTTCTTGTAAAATAGTTATATGTACATTGCAGTCATGAAAGTAAAGTAGAAAAGGTGAAAATACAAACTGTAAAATGTTTAATTTCCCAGTATTTTTGTGATGGTTTAATGAATCTACAAGTCAAAAGTGAATTATAATTAAAACTTCTCTTGTATTTTAATATAAAATAGACTGTGTTTATTTTCAAGCTAATTCACACAGTAAAGAATAATCTGTTTTTGTGCTTGACTTTTTGAATTCATGCAAATATACTATGTTGTTAAATACCAAAAGCTATTACCACCCCATCAGAGACATTTGCTTTCAAATGAAAAGAATCATTTTAGCAAGTTGCAGCTGCAACTCAGTTACACTTTCTCAATATTTGTAATACTTTCCTTTATTAGATGTCCTTATCCTGCTCTTGCTACAATAATTTACCATTCAAGTCTCCTGCTCTTTTGTGTAGCTCCAGATAAAACATACTATTTACCCATAATGATCCAACATCACCACATCCCACAACAAAGGCTTTTCTCCATATGTATTTATTGTCAGCTTTAGCAACTCTGAAAATTCTAGAAATATGCAGTAAAATAAGAGACAAAATAAATATAAGACGTCAAATTATGTTAAACTGTGTTCCTGATAGCTTTTACTATGCAGTTACATTGGTGATTAAAAGAAGAGGGGACTTTTTTGTTATACTGCAGGTTTTCAAAGTGTAGTTGTGTCATTTGCAAACTGCAATTGGTTAATGAAGCTAAATTTAATTAGCTCAACTTCCTTGCAGATCCCATCAAACACCACTATTTGATGTATTCTGTAAGATGACCAAGTCTCCTACAGCTGGCTAAGTGTCACAATGAAAAGGCATCTATACTTATTTCTGGGAACTGAAATGAGCTGTTTTAAGTGGAGCTTTTCTTCCATTTTCTGAGGCTGCACTGCTCTGACCTTCCCAAAATCAATCCTTTGCGGATTAACATGTAAAGCAGTGTCGAATTAATTTCAGAAAGCGAATATGAGATCAGCCAGGGATCATACAAAACATCTAACTCCTAAATACACTAATGCTTCTAGCCGCTCAATGAGAAGTTGTCAATAAAAAGAGGGAGGGGGTAGTTAGAAGGATTTGAAGCGTGGAGCAATCTATCAGGCTAGTTAGAGCTTTGCCTACTTCTGTGGCATGGCTAATGCATTCCTCTAGAAGTTAATCCTATTTCTAAAGACCCTCCCGTGAGGAGCACATAGGCCGTGCCGAATGAGAACTAAAATGCATTAAAATTCTCAACAACGTCACCAAAAGACACACTAGTAGATTCTGAGAGTTGACAATAAGATGGTTTGTTAAAAGTGCAAGGTCTTAAAAAACCAACTTTTGTTACAATATGTTGAGCAGAAAACATTCAATGCATCTTTTCTGATGCACCAGCAAAGAGCATCATCTCTTAAAAACTATTAAAAATGCAAATAAAAAAAATTAAACTTATATTAATGCTGCCACTGTAAATGAAAACTGTCACAGCTTCCATGACGTTGTAAATCCACTACAAAAGAGGACAGCCTAGACTCCTTTAAGCAAATACCTATGTACAAAACTTACTTAGTATCTGTTACAGTGATACAGCATATGCAAATATGTTTAGGTATGTTTGCTTGTACATCAAAAAGAAATAACAGTAGATTATCAAGTTACTACCCGAGAACATGGTGCTTCTAATACACCAATGCTGTTTTACAAATGCCAATAACATTGTCAAATGCATGTTCAGTCTGTATGTCATGATAAGGTTTGACAATTTTCAGTATTTTTAACTGACTACTGTATCTAAGTCAGCAATTTAAGCATTCACGAGTAATAAGCAAGGAAGCCTCTGAACAGGCTAAATATCACCTGGATACCTTCTGGTCTGCAGGCAGCAACATTAAAAGTCAGAAAGGTCAAAATCACAATCTTTATTCATCAGTAGAGACAGAAAAAAAAAAAGAAGATGGGGACAAAGAGAAAAGAGACATAGTTCATATTATGAGGCAAATTTTCTTAGTAATTCTGAGAGGGTAGTGGAACCATATTATCTGAATATAGATGATGTTAATCTTTATGAAACAAAATTATCCATTACCAGATGAAGAGGATACCAAAAGGCAATAGAGACTTGTTTACTATTGCTGTCCTGAGGTTGAAGTGTGATTGGGTGAACCAAAAAGCAAACCCTTTACCTTCTGTAAACCTAGAATCTTTTGGTCTTTTCAGTATATGAAATATAATAGAAGTCGGTTAAGAAGTGTGCAGTAGTGTCACCAAAACTGTACTAAGCAGGTGTCTTGGAAAAAAAAACACACTATGCACAAAACATTTTAGAAAATTGCATTAAAACCATACATTTTCTATTATTTTCTACCCCTCAAAGTTTAGAAAGTGAAACACATGCCCAACGCTCCTAATTAAAGACCACATATCTCATAAAACTTACCACTAATAGTGAACTATACTTCACTGATTATTTCTTGATTGTCAGACCCCTGAACAAACCTTATGGTAAGAAAGGTCCCATTTAATTTGTAACCTGATAAAATCTGATACAGGATAAATGAAGAAAACCCAATAGAGCTGAGTGTCATTTCCACAAACTCATTTGTGATCATCATACATAAATGCTGTCTGGCACAGTGATGAAAATGTGCTGTGATTTTGCTAGCACAAGCGACCAAGAGTTATTGTATGTGTATCTATGGGATGCCTTCAATTCAGAAAAGGAATGGAATTCATCTTTTTAGGCCAAAAGACTCTGGCAAAAATAATTTTATGACTGTTTGAGATCATACTTCATCTAGCTGTGTTTTAGTCAATGCTGTTCATTAAGGTGCCTTGGCGACATCTACGTGTAAACAAACTCAGAATATAACACGCAAGACAAGCGAGCAATTCAGCAGTGAGCAATTCTCACCCTAAGCAGGGGGAAGGGATTTTCACCACCACATTTTGCTAAGCCGTCATACAACTAACTTTCAGTTGGGTCTGCTTTTGTGATATAATCCTGCAATCACCACACAAGCACCATCTTGAAGATACTTTAAGAGAAGATGAAAAATCCAAACTAATATTTTCCGCTGTTTCTGACTACCACATACTGACCTACTTAAAGATGAAAAAAGTTTTAACGCATTTTTTCCCCTCAACAAAAATGATGTCCATTTAGTCTTTCAAAAAGGGAACTGAAGGGCTAGTGAAAGATTGCAATGTTGACATTAAAATGTTTCACACTCTAAAATCACAGGAAATGAACCAAACACATAGTTTCCACAATACAATGGACCAGTAAAAATTTGCCTAAGCTTAATGGGATAAAGTCTCTGCTCACAGAAATAATGGAATCATGAGAAACAGCTACCAAAAAAGGCAATTAAGAACAATCAAGTAAAAAGTGAAAAGTAAATTAAAAGTTAACTTAGTACTCCGTGTTGCAATTAAAAAACTAAGGACTGAGTTTTCACTGAAAATCCTATAGCTGAATAGCTCTTAACACACATTCCCATCCACAAAATAAGGTAATGGCTTTCTCATATTATTCAGAGCAATAGAACTTTAAAAAGTTATAAAAGTGACACAATCCTGGTAATTTTTAATAATTTATTACAGAACCATAAAGACAATTTAGTGAAGGCAAGCTAAACAATACACAGTAATTCCACTTTAACTCAGCACTTTTCTGTGCTGTTGGTATTTTTGTGGCAGTGTTTACGTTCATGTAGGTTTATAAACATTTATGCAGAAACTTATTGTGTCTCAGTCTTCCAGAATTTCCAGATTCCAGCCTTAATATTTTGTCAGAAGAATTCCAAAAAGGTATTATTGACCAAAAGTAGATGGAAGCAATAAATGTAACTAATCTGTACAGCATAGCAAACATGCATTGGTTTTACTTAAAATATTCCTTTAAAAAAAGGAAGTTGGTAGGAATTTGCTCTGCAAAGCCTTTTATATCAACTTATTTCCATAAAAGATACAAAACTGGAAACTAACACTTTATGAGATGTAAATACACTTGTGAAAGAATATTGTGAGAAAACTTGCACAAATCTGCATAAAGAAAAGATGTAATAGTTTTTTTCAGGACAGCACTGAAGCCGCACAATACATTCCTAGTATGAAATAAAGCTTAAGTGAGAAGATCATAACTGATGGTTAGGAGCATTTTATTCTCCAATTTGAAGTAAAGAGAAAGAAAAAGGAACAGAAACTACACCTTCCAATAAAATACTGTTTATTCTGAACTTGATTTTTTCAAGGGAGAGACAAAGAAGTAGGAAGGAGCATAGTATTTTGAATTATATATATTAATAAGATGGGAATTACATTATGCACTTGTGTTAAGTCTGATCTTACACCAAAACTACGCCGTGTCCTTGGAAAGGTAGCTCATGGGAAATGCCTTTTTTCTCATAACCTAAAAGACACACATAACATGTGAAAATGTTCCTGTAGTTATAGAATAAGGTTGTGATGCAGAAAAGTTGGTGATTTTGTACAACTGGAGTGAAAATCAGATTTTGAAGGGGATGTTCCTGCTGCTGGGAACCTGACAGTGCTTGAATTTGCTAAACTGGCAATGTATTCTTATGTCCTGAATGTTAAATAAGGGAGTGAAATTAAATTCCATTAGAAAGGAAAAGGTTATGCTGCTATTGTGTAAGTAAAGACTACACTGACCAACAATATACAGTGGGTCTAGAAGACACTGCCCACAGTAATCCACCATGGAAAAAGTAACCTATATACAGTAAGACTCTGACCTTTTATAGCAAATGCTTTTCAGGTATTGTTATCGTCAAACTAAAAGATATATGCATAGATACAGAAATCCAAGATAATTTCTTTTTTCAAATTTCTAATATTTCATGGAAATTTAAGTCTATGCTTAAAAAAAGTATGCCAACAATGGTGATAGAATTTTCAAGGCTCATCTTTTTGCATTGCCTGCCGTTTTGCACTTACTTTCCCATACTAGAATATCAATTATTATCAGGTTATGAAGATAAGCCAGTTACAGGAAATAAACTACTACTATCACCGTAAAGAAGAGGGTCATTGCATCCTAGAAAGGGTACGTTATTGAACTGCATTTAGTAAAAGCATGCTCATAATTACAAAAGATATCAGATGAGACCATATCATGGCACTTTCTTTATGTTTCATTTCAGAAATGTTACTGATTCCTGTTGCATTTTGATAGCTGCATACCAGAGCCTGTTCACATGTAAACCTGAAAGCTCTCCAAAGGACAGTACAAAGCCCAGGTTCTGAATACCTTCCTGTAAGGCTCTTCCACAACCAGCCCTGAAAATCTCCCAAAGGCAGGAACCTTGGTTCTTAACTCTCAGATGACCCTAAGCACAGCAATGGACTGCTTCTTCCCAAAGATACCCACACAGCTATGGCACTTTGATATTTAACAGAAAGACAGGTTCTATGCAAAACATCCAGCAATATGCAACTGTCAACACACACACAGCCATTTGTGCATTCATGTTGTGTCAAAAAAAGTTATCCTACTGCCTTTATTGCCCAAAACCTGCCCAGTTATTACCCACCATGACTCTATCACAGTGTAGGTGTGTTAGAAAGCACCTAAGTGTTTTCATGCACCTGAGAGTATGAGTTTTACAAGATACCAAGCATCTGAGCCACTCATGCACCTAAAAGAATGCACATGCTTAAGCATTCCAGGAACAGTCACAAGCATGTTTTGATTATAATATAGCCAAGTGAATTTCATAATCCTTTCTGTTTAGTATTCTTCAGCTCAAATATAATATCAAAATACTAACATTATCTAAATGCTTATTTTAAGGTCTACAGCAAACACAGCATGGGAGAACCTGCTTAGACTTTTATTCCAAGTCATTTCAAGACAGACAGATGTTCAACAAGATCCAGAAAATGCTGCTTGATGGATTGAAAAGCATTTCTCTAAGTGGATTAAAAGACTACAAGAGTCAAGATGTTTCTATTTGTGCTCCACACAATCATGCTCTTTAAAGAGACTGTGTTAAAACTGTTACCATGGTGTCTATATTCTAAGGTTACATGTTGACAAGTATGTCATTAAAAAACAGCAGACACTTCAGTGAGAATCTGCTCCTGATCACCAGAGCTAGGCTGTTTTAGAGAGATTTGTTCTGACCATGTGTTTACTACATTCAATTCTTACCTACTTTAAACAACAATCATAAAAGGCCTTTTTCCAAGTGATAGCATAAACCATATTAAAATGGTATCTGATTTTTACTGCTTAGCCACATTGCTTTGTACTAATTGAGTACCAACAAGCAGCTTTATCTAGCAAACTGTTTCCAATTCATGAAGAGTCCAACACTTTCACTGAATTAAATCCATCCTACAACTCCAGCTCTTGCAACAGAGCAAAAAGCTGAGTTTAGCAACCAGTCACGTAAAATAGCAAATTCTTCCAAGGGGGCAACAACGAGTCCATATCTGCAGAGGCTTCAGCAGCTAAAGCATGCTCTGCATGCACCTCACGGTCCTGCTGTCAAAGCTGCAGACTCATTGCTCTTTGTTATGTGCTGAAGACTAAAATAGATTGAAGGACAAAACAGAGCTGGGCAAACCCTCTGTCCATATAGCACTGCATATGCCAAGAGAGGAGTCTACAAGTGAACCAGGGTCCAGTAAAGGCTTCCCCTCGACTATGAAAGCCCAGCATGTGCATACCTCAAGTTAGCATGCTGACAGAGGATGCTGTTTGTTTCCTTGACTCAACAGGCATTCAATTCACCTGCTAAATCATACGAAAATGTAAGAGAACTACCTTGCCTTTACTACGATGCTTGCTCTCTGTTAGCTAACTCATGGTTAAGTTTTTAGCAATAACAACAGAAATTACGATAGTGGACTTTGCTGTGTCTTTAATGTTTAGCTGATAGAGATATTTTCTGTTTAACACATTAAAAGTGGGTAAAGAAACAATTTATATTATTTTATTTAATTCTATAAAATATTGTGTTTCACTTAAGGGAATTAGTGCCTTAAGCAATAAACAGAAGTATGCAATAAATGGCATACGTGGGATCTATTAACCTAAGTGCTTGATTCTAACCATCTAAATAATCCCCTTTTAGAGTTTCAGATTTAAAAGCTTACACATAAAAATTGCTAAGAAAGTTCATTTATTTAAAAAAAAAAAAATTGACTGTGGATCTAATAGCTTGTTATGCTGTTGAGGATTTAGTTGTGATGCCAGTCTACCTTTTGATCCCCTGGAGGTTCATTTCCTCACCCTCAGAAAAATCACTGGTAGCATGAGATAGCGTCACTAGATTAATTGCCAAATAAAGCAGGAATTTATTTGAAGCTCCTGCACAATCTATTTCTAGCTTATGTGGGCAAGGTAGCTTAAACACCTTTCTAACTTTCCCTCTCTCTCCTTTTCTGTGTTGCTACCATACGTTTTGCTGTGCTGAGGATTTGCTGCCTGCCTGTGTGATCCAGCAGGTCAGGCTGATCTAAGCTGGATGGATGTTTCCATCTTTCTCCCACCTCCTTCCAGCATCATTCTGGAATAGAAAAACTGCCCAAATTAGATAAACCAATAATAAATCATGGAGTTTGGGTTTAGCAGACCTTTAGCCTGAGGGAGAAACAGGTGAGGAACAGGGGAAAATAGCACACTGAGGTCTTTCCTTTCTATTATTTGCAATCGACTATCCAAATAGACCAAGAAACTGGTGCCTCTAGTCAACTGTGGAAGAAACCAGTAACCTTGTATTGGACACTGACTGGGACAGGTCCCATAAGTCACCATTAAGGCTCCTGTTTATCCTGTATGTCAGCATTGTTTCTTATCCACTGTCCCAGATAAGTAAGAGCAAGACAGTGCTCAAGTAGGGATATAAAATCTACAATCATTTTGTCCTGTATTACATTTAATACTATCCAGACATAGTTAGCAATTCACATTAGAACATTATAGAATTGTCGCAATGGCTTACAGTAATCAGGACAATACCAATATCCTTGAATAAAATCAGAATAAATTCCCAGTCCTAAACATTAAGTATTTTATTACCTTTCCCATACTTTGTATACCTCTCTGTATAAAATGTAACACACAATATCTTAATATATGTCTAACAACTACTATGGCAAACATTAACTCTTTAGCTAAAAGCAGTATGTCCAATTATATGCAGAAAATGAATTGTTTGCTTTCTGTCCTTTTCTTCCCATAAATGCCTTAATGGATAAGAAAGTATTTTTCTGCACTGCCCAAAAAATCAAATGGGGATTATATCAACAAACAATGTTAATTCAAAAACGGATTAACAATTAAAGATGTGAAGTACATTAGCATTGATCTCCAGCATGAAATAGTTGTGATCAATAAGCTAATCTGTAAATTTGATTAATTGAGTCAATCCTGTTTACTAAAGTATTCTATAAGCATAATTTACAAATATAAGAAGATGAAAATCCTGCTCTTATTAAAAAAAAAATCAAAACTGTCATAACTGTGTTTAGACAGGAAGGGAAAAACAAGATTTTCTCTTTCAAGAATATACTCCTACAGAGATACTGAAACTTCACTGGCACAGTGTTGACAACATACAAATTAAGAAACGTCCTCTCAGTACTACAGAAATGGGGTTGCAAGAGTGAGTTTAGCCAGCGAAATAAGAAATACATAACAGGGCAATAACGTCTTTGGGTTTTTTTTCTAAGAGCTTGCTCATATACAAAGTTGTACTGCTTTACAACTATACTGCTAGACAGGAAAGGGAAATAAGAAAAATTGGCAGAAATACATCCTCATATCTATATAACTATATTTATTCTAGGAATTGTATAAATACAATTATATTTGTTAAAAAAATAAATCATACCTCTAACTGACAGGTTTAAATAGTACAAAACTGTTTAGACTAAACCTTAGTATTGAATGTAAGACTTTAAACTGAGTACGTAAGTGCTGCCAATTGACAATAATTGAAGCATAAAAGTGTGAGGTAGTGAGATATGGTATTGAATTTAAGAAAAAGAGATTTAATTAAGAACAAAGAACTTTTTTCTAGTTGTAGGTAACAACATTTTACTGAGAAGTTAAAAGGCATCGAAACTTTCATTTTTATCTGCAGTTCTAAGTTTTGTGATGGATCAAGTTGAAATGGTTGCACTTCAAAACTTATGAAATAATAGCCTTAGTGAAGACAGATGAAATGATGGGCACTAATGTAAGGAAATATAGGACAACTCATTGCACTTCACATGGAAATGCAGAATTCCTTCCAATTTCTTAACCTCAACTGGGAGAACACACCATTTGATTTTTCTACACAATCATTGCTACAAACCCCTAAAATAATGGAACTGAAAGGCCTTGAGATACACCAGATCCTACACTATGAAAATCCAGGAAAAAACCTGTCATGACACTTGAGATCCTAATACACAGTGAAAAACATGAATACATGGAAAAAAGATCCTTCATCATTCACTTCATTAAAAGAAACCAGTTATAATATAAAAACTTAACACAAACTGACATAAATAAACTCAGTATTCAGACTGCTAAATATTTATTTATCCAGCTTTAACTCAACTTACAGGATCTCTAAAAGACAGAGGGAGTTTCTAAAAATTAGGCCTATTCCAGCAGCCACCTGTAGCAAGGGAAGTCAGTCACAGAATCACAGAATTGCCTCGACTGGAAAAGACCTTTAAGATCATCGAGTCCAATCATTAACCCAACATTAACAAGTTCCCAACTGAACCATGTCCCTAAGCGCTACATCTATACAACTGCCAACCACACCTGTAAGAGACCAGCCATTTTGTTGTTGTCCAGCCCCAGATGAACAAACCTCTAAAGTGTATCGGTCAGTCTGATAACACTGCAATTCTCTCAAACCTACGTGGTCTCTCAATCATTGTAGGTAACACTGGCTACATGTAAATAGCAAGTAGTGCAACACAGTACAAGCAGATGTGTAGAGCAGAACAGCTGGTGAGGAGGACACAATGTCCACACTACACGTGTTGGGAGGTGGATTTTGCAGTAATTCCAGCCTGCTTCCAGGGACTGAATGCCAATGACTGGCTGAAATATACTAGGTGCACTTCTGGAGCACATCTTCTGGTTATGTTTAAGCTGAGAGGAATCCAGTTCACACTATGAGAACACTGGAACGCTAACCAAAGTGCAGTAAGTGAGGTTAATTGCATTTCTTTCAGAAGCTCATTCCTGATGTAAACAGGTAACACAGATGCACTCACTGCCTTCCCAGGGCATGGCTCTTTCAAATCAAGACTTCACTTGCTCATAAAACTTGCTCACTAAATGAGCAAGTTCAGGCAAACTAGATTTTATACAGAATTCTTCAGAGCCAGTTCAGAGTTTTTAGCTGTATGCGCCACAGTTCACAATATCTCCCCCCAAATAACCTGTCAACTACAAGAGGTTAAATGTTAAAAAGTTCAGGCATCATTAAAATGTAGGAACAACTGTATCTTGCTTTATTCCCTCAGATAATATAATTTTCACATTATGATTTTTAGAACTACTATATTATTATGAAAACTAGCATGAATACAGCAGTGGGTTTACTGAGTTTTTTCATATGCAATTTCTTACATATTTAATAAAATTTTGGGTTAATTTTTAAAGATGTACAAAAAAGCCTCATGGCTGGTGTATTCAATTTTAAATGGAATCCAAGTAACTGTTTTAAAGTTTTCTCAAAGATTTGTAATAGCAACTGGAATTGAATCTTACCTTAGCTAATGGCTGCTGTTATAACTCTCTGAAACAATCTCCCCAAATCTCTGACAGAACATAAGATATTTTAAAGTCCCATTTTTCCTCCCAGCAAAACTAGAACATATGAGAATAACTAAGAATTAGTAAGATCAACAGAGGTCAAAACTAAAGAAACGAATGGTAATTTTTACACATTGAAAGACCTGTTTTCTCACAGAAGTGTAATTTTAGAGAAATTTGCAAGTCAACTGCAATCATGAACACTCTGTCAAACTATATAATGAATGCTACTGTTTTCCATACAGCCCACATGAAACCATGAAACTCTATACATTCAGTCAGACTTTCTACTCTGTACACTCAAAATTGCTGGTTATTCCCTCTACAGCATTTCCTTTCTTTGCTCCTAGAAAAGCAGCATATATATTGGAAAAAAATTATGTTAGGTTATCTCCTAAAAAAAACCAAAAGCTATCTTTAGCCATAACACATACACACTGCTTATTGATGTACTTCACCATCTCCCAACTTTTGAAAATAATATTCCACCTTGTAGGTTTGACTTTGGAGGGAAAGGAAGTTCAGGTTATTAGTTCACGCTACCTGACATGATGTACTTGTAAATCTATAAAGGAAAGTTGACTGCAATAGAACTTGAGCCCATCTTAATCTCAAAAAGCTTCATAGCAAAAAAAAAAGTGTGTGAACAACAAATACATGTTTTCTACAAGTAGCTTATCTGTTTTTTCTTATGCAGCTCATTTGGCTGTAAGAACATGTAAATACATTGCTACATTGATGCCTTCACCAGGATGTACTACAGTGTTACCAACACCTCCGATTTATAAGAAGTCTTGTAATGTTTTTTAAACTTTAATACCTCAGAATAAAACTATGTGTACAATGCTTAACATTTTGCCTATCAGACAAACAAGAATCAGAATATCTTTAAAGTTTTCCTAACCTTATTCTGTATTTTTGTTTTGTGTTGAGGTTTTTTTTGGCTGTTCTTTAATACCAAAATTCCTAAGTGAAGTAATGAGTTGTACAAGTATAGTTAAAGATTGGTTATGTGGATAATTTTTTGCCCTTTAGAAGCACAAAGAAAGAACTGACCCACAACTATCAGACCTTCCCAGGAATGGCAGCCACATCACACATTACCTAAGCAAGTGCTGAAATGACAGAAAGGAAGAAAGGCAGCAAAACACAAAGGGGGAAAGGAAAAACTGGCATTATCCCAAAATGAAGTAGTTTAATAATATCGTACATCACTGAAGTAGTTTATGCCAGAAAGTGCAGAAGAGTGAGCACAGTACCATGTGTACTCAAAAGATACAGTCAGAATGCATTTAGCACTTGTTCATTGTAGGGTGAGCATTGCCATTACTTTAAGATAAACAGACAGGACCGCTGATTCAATTATAAAACTGTAAAATATTATTGTAGTGGCTGCACAATACATGTGAATAAATGTCTCTATCACTCATTAGATGAAAATTCAATAGATAAGGGAAGGCCAACATGGTTGCAATGCCCAGCTCCCCAGCAGTTTCCACTCTTACCTCCCACCCACTCACAGGGAGCTAAGTATTGAGACTTAGTACTGGAAATATGTATCATCAATAACACTGCTACTGTAAAATAAACTTGTACACAGTCTTATCTAAAAAAAAAAAAAAAAAAAAAAATCCATCAGACTGTCCTACATCAAATTTGTCAGGTTCCTGTTTCTGTTATTTTTCTGGCAAAAACTCTATTTTTGATAAGTAAAACAGTTCTACACTTTTTACACACTAAATAATTTTAGAACTCTCAAACCCGCATCCAATGTTTTTTCCTTAAAAGAAGAAATGTGTTACATGCATCTTCAGTGTCCACAGAAACTAGAGGTGTGGAAAAAATATGTAATGGCCCTGATGGATTTTTTAGTGGCCTACATGATGTTCACAGATGATCTCACTGCTTCTCCAGGCTGTAAAATGGGCTGTCTGAGAGCATAAATAATTTCAGAAGACTTATCTGTAATCTAAAAAATAAAGCTTAAATATAAAAAAATCTGATTCTCACTCAGGTTTAATGGAGGAAAACTGGAATGGATGAATATTTGATCTAAAGGATACCTACAGGATTCTATGCATTTGTTCACATCAAGGAAAAATGTGCAATTTTTTAATTACAATCTGGTACATATACAGTTACTGATAGTGTCTATCAGTGTTTAATATTCACAGATACGATATTACCCTAAAAGAAAAAAAAAAGAGAGAGAAAAAAAAGAAGAATTTACTCCAGGAATGTATTCCTTTGGTATTAGCACAGCACAAGCTTCCATTTATTGGTGGTATTTGTGAAAACTAAACAAGGAAACATTTGATAAATCTTAATGGAATTCTAAAGAATATTTCTGTGTGCTGTTCACTGTTTTAAAATCTGATGATCTTTACAGAAGACTGAAATTTAAAATGAGTTCCATTACAGAGTCACAGGTGCCAAGGACACTTGAATGCAAAATATCAACTGCAAAATGTTTTCCCAATAGTTCCTATGAATAAGTCTGAATTTACTGAGGATTTAGCCTCCTACACCCCTGGGCACATCTATACATCCTCCCCCCCTTAAAGGCTACATTTAAAAGCTAAGAAGCACTAACTAAACACCACACTGAATTTAAGCTTGGCAAAAAAAAGCTTTGGGGTTTTCACAATAGAAATCTTTCCAGCCTTATTTTAGCTATAAGAATGTTTTTACTTGACAATTTTTATTAAATTTAGATTAGTCTGCTCCAAAACAGAAGGCTGACAAAACCAAGCAAGTAAAAAGTGAGGCTTTTTCCAATGAAACAATGAAAAAAATGTTTTAAAAGCTGAACTGCATTTATAATTTACCCATAGAGTACTAACTCTACTGTTTATTTTGAAAAGATATTTTAATTAGAAAGGAGAGACACTGGAAATTACTTAAGAGTAGTAAACATGCAGTTCTTCCATTTCATAAGCATCAATGAAAGGATCTTCACTACATAAAAAAGAAGTGGTTGGAAAAAGTACCTCCGTGTATCAGCTGGTTTTCATAATGAAGTTCTCTATTTTTACATTTGTCTATATAAACAATGAACAAATCTCTCTCTTGCGGTAAGTCAAATATGTTTCTTTTTGGCATCTTGAGAGAAAACCTGTTTCATTACTATCCACATGATTTCAGGTCCACATAAAGAATAGGAAATAAGCTTTTTTACATTTCATCCTTGGAAGGAAAACAGGACTTGAAAGATTATTGAAGTTCTTGAAATACAGCTGCATAGTCATTACAGAAACTAAACTTAGAAAATTTTCTTGTGGAAAATAAACATTTGTAAAAAGCAACGCAGTAGAACATTCTTGAGAATGATGTTGCCAGCAGAAAATAAGTAATAACATTCTTGTACTCTCACATTAATTTGTTACGTGAACAAAGACTACAAGGAAGGGAAGATGCAAAAAGTTCCTATATATATTTTTTTTTTCAACCCAGAAAGTCCTAACAAGCTGAAAAGTAAAGGACTATCATTAATGGCAGCCCTGGATATTTCCTTGGATGGAAAAGGCTCTTCTACGTCTGGTAGAATTCACCATGTATTGTGGGACTGAGTGCCTCAAATCTTTTTCTAACTCTATCTGTCTAAAAAGTCTCCCTCTACTTATCTTGCTCCTCTTTATAACTGTAGAAAATCATGGTCACAATAATACTTAGTAATACAGCTTCCATTCGAATAAGACTAGTGCCTCAGTAAGTTTGATAATGTTGATCTAAGCATTAATTTAACATACAGACAAGCTAGCAAAAGACACTTGGACACATCTCGGTAATAACATAAGCCTGCACCTCAAGTTTGTTGAGGTGCAGGATTATATATATATTATATATATCTATTATTATATATTTTATATATACTCCACAATTCAACAGTAGCACCATCAGGGGATGTGACACTTTGTAAGAATCCTCTTTCCTAAAATTCCTCGCTGCCTTACTCTCAGGAAGGGAGACTTTACAATGTTATACAGCTTGTACTGTACCTATGGTATTGTCCAAATGATGTAACTAAAATCCATTCTATTTAGACAAACTCCAACTGCTGCATAATGAAGTCTTCGTTTCACAGTTTTGAAAAGACATGGGGGATCTTGCAGAAAGTTCCTGTATTTTGCAAAGGCTAGCAGCTGCTTTGGGAGCTAGCAGAACATTTCCAAAAAGATTCTTCTCTTTGGAAAGGGGGCTATTCCTCTGCCAGTGACTTATCTCCAATGAGGTCCACATGGAAACAACTGGAGTGGAAACTTTACTGGCAGCTTTGCACAGCTCTCCCCCAGTTGCATTTTCCATATTACATTTTATAAAGTAGGAGTTAAAGAGTAACTTTCAAATTGTAGTTTATTTTAAAAAATGAAGTTGTGAGAGCTATGAAGGCTGGCAGCCACCACAAGGTTAAAGCTGAACCTTTGCCCTTGCAGACTGTCATAACAATTTCTTTGAAAGGAGTGCTATATAAACTGAACAAGCAGACAGGTTTTTGTGTTCTCACATAAATGGAAACTATGTCATACGAAAGAACTTTAATGGGCAAATGACAATGGCTTTTTTGCAGCAGAGTTTAAGATTTTCTTCCTTTCATTTTTCCTTTTTTCCACTTGAAACACACATTCTATCATGCATATGAGCAGCACAAATGGACAAATGCTATCAAAAGTTTCAGTTGCACACAGTATTTCATATTTTGTTTTTCACCATCCACTGCATTTTGTCTAGTGTTAGTGGATGTATTGGTACTGTACAGCATTTTTTAAGACTTCACAGGGAAAAACTATTACATTACTCTGCATTTGGTGGAAAAATTTTACTCTTTACAATAGAAACATTGTAGAATTTATTAAAACAAAAGTGCCAATAAGATTTTACTTTAATACCCGAGGGAGAAATATGATCATCTGTACCAATAAGAAAAAGATGCATGCACTAGGTGCTCTACTAATTACAGCTGCTTTGGTGGGCAATATCATTGGTGAAACAGATGTTAGGGACCTATTAACAAAAGTTTTTCAAACATCTGCTTACAATTTTAAGGCAATTGTAAATACAGCACAGAAGGTCAATTGGGCTCATTAAGGTCTATGTGCAAATCTACTGCTGCAGGTTTCTTTTTAGCTAATACCGACTTTTTTTAACACAGGAAATAGAGTTTAATAGCAACTTGTGTCAATTTTGATTGTGATTTCATACAACAACAAACAACAATCGCATGCCCTATGCTTCACCAAATAACTCATTTTCCTTCCTCTTTTTCCTCTCTACCTACAGCACACTGCCATGATTCTATGAGGTGAAGTACAAGGTAAAGGAAAGGTTATAAATTGGGCAATTATATAGAAATGATTGATTTTACTGTTAAACATCAATTATGAATCTTATTAGGAAATCTTCATTTGTTGGACCAAAGACAAATGAGTTTTGATTACAATGCACAGTTACAATATGCAAATTATTCTTAACATCTGGAGTCAGTAGCCCCTTTAAGCGTCAGAACAAGAACACAGATGTTCAGTAGGTCTAAAACCTGTTACTGATTGGAAATACTCTTCATCAGTCTTCCTCAAACTGGAACAGCCTGGTAACACTGTTTTCTGATTAATTGCTCGAGACATAATCCTCTGGCCATAGTCCCAGCAACAGTGGTAAGGAGTGACCATGTTTCCATTGCAGCTGTTAATTAGTACTCCAAAATTCAGGAACACTCACTTGCTCAGCAGTTTCCAAAATTGGTTTTTCAAGGAGACATCCAGTGAACTTGCTATCTTGAGTTACAGCTTGAACTAACCTGGTGACTTTGCACTAAACCAGATCTGTAATAGTCGGTCATTCTGTGAAAAGGACCCAATTCTGAATAGCAAGCTGCAGCTGAAAGGCTTCTTGAACCAACTCAGTTACCTTCCCAAGAACTTGTTTTCCATCTTGAACTATACTGGTTATACATTGGAAAACCTCTTTGTAATACACAAACCTTAAAGATTTTAACACAGAGAAGACGTTTATGAAAAGGAAGAGGAAACATGCCAGGATGTAGAGGATTATAAGGGTGCAGGCTGTGATTTTAATAATTAAATTCATATGAATTTGATGGCAAGTGATGATCTATTAAAAAAAAAAAATTATTTTGAAAAAAAAAATTATAAGCAATTTAAAAAGACAATTCTATTACTACCTGTTATAATTCACTACAGAAAAATTAATGATTCTACAGTAAAATTGCACTTGAAAGCTTCTGAATTGTGTAGCTTGCACCAAATGTGAAGATTCCACTTGAAGTACTTTGCTGCACATTTTACAGCAAATCAGGAATAAATGCTAAACAGCACCTTCTACTATCAGTAGTAGTACACAGTTGAAATTATTAAAAATAAATTAAGTATAATATAGATGAAAGTCTAAAATTTGTAGAAGTTCTTTATATCTGCAACCTTGAAGCTGTGCTCATATAGATCTGAAAAAGTAATATGAGTCCTTCTTGTCCAAACAACAGCTAAATCTGAGAGCAAACATCTGAGCTTTCAGAAAACATTCCCATCAATAAAGACTTGTCTTTACTCAGCTTGGCCCAATATTGCCTGCTTTAAAAAGTTATCACCCTATCCATCTTCTCTGTGACTTACTAGAAAGGATATTTTCAATGTCTTACAAAATTTTTTCCAAGCCATTTTTCCTTCATCTAACATTTAGAAGAATCTAAATGGACTGTGGATTTCTTTATTTCTTGTAAAGGAAGTGGGTAGCTTAATTTTGTAGGGCTGAGGAGTCTGGAGTTTACCATTGATAATCTGTAAACCAAGATTTTTGATTCCTGTATTTTTAACCTTCACATTAAACTTAGTTGAGCAGAAAGTCATTAATTATATACTTTTGACTGAGTAGATAACAGAATTAACATTATTACTTGTTTTTAAAAAACCACAACCCCATTGTGGCAATTCCAGAGACTCCAGGTACATTTCATACCAGAAAGGGAAAAGCTTAGTGACACAAATTATCCCATCTCCAATCTTCTCCTCAGAATTCAAACCATTTAAAAATTGTTTGTATTCACAGCACAAAGCTAATTTTAGTGGTCTAAACTGCTTTTACTGAACTGATCGGGTTATTTTTCTTGCCTGGGGAAGTGAGGAAGAAGAGAGAAGAGAGGGAAAGGAATAACATTTCCTAATAAAAACAGAACTGGAGGCACCTACGCATAAAGACACTTAGAAGAGAATAAAAGCTATCATTACCACTTCCAGCTACTTTTTAAATTTCCCATTCCAATACTGATCCAACTTCACCTATGCAACTTAAAATGGGATGCCAAAGAAGGTAAAACCCTTACATTTGACTAGGAATTAAATGAAAAATGCGCCCCTACATTATACCACTTATATTTGCTGGCTATTATTCAGGACCACTTAATTAAAAAAAAAGCATATACTTCCAAATCAAATGCCAGAAATCCCAAAGAAATTGGGTGTGGGAAATGCAAGGACCCAACTAGCAAAAAAACAGCACAAAGGTAACACTGATGATGAAAGGATTTGCTTTAGCTGAGGAGGGCGTAAAAGATGAAGTCCTAAAAAGACCATTAAGTATTCACCAGCTCACTGCAAATTACACTAAACATTTGGTAAAGAAACATTTGGCAGATGTCAGCAATATGTAAGCCAAACATGTTCCTTACATTGAAGGATAATGTAACTACAGAGAGGGTTTGTTTTGGAACGATTTCTATAGCACAAAAATAATCTGGCCTCGTCTCCTGGCAAGGCTGGATTTACCAAGGATGAAACAAGAGAGAACCATGACTACTTATGTGACAAATAGACATTTCTGCCATTCAGCTACTTAATATCACTCCTGAAATAAGATATTATACACAAATTTGGATAATAAAACATTTAGTTTTAAAAAACTTTGCAATAGATCTTTAAAAACTCAAATATTTATGTAACCTCTTGTTTTAACAAGTGTGGTATATATACACTACTGCGTACACACAACTACTTTCTAGTTAAAATCTTCCACATTTTGGATTTTGCTATTCCACTATTATCTTTTGTAGCTTTGAAACTACATTCCTAAGTGCAATTTACAAAGTTAAAAGAGAACCTAACCTGGTGAAATCTGTGGGTTTTTCTTCTCCTCTCAATCTCCAAACAGAAGTTTTTGCAGAAGCACACAGGTTCACCCCCTCAGTTATTAGAAAGGTTGACTTGAACATTTAATGTTAAAATTAATGTACTGTTAGGTTCCACTTCAGGAAACTATGCTTAAAAACAAGACAGAAAGGAAGGCATCTGTTTATAATTAGTAAAGATATCCTTGGCATAACTGATCAGGCTGTCAGTAAGTATCATTGCTGGGTAGAGCTTTTGGATTTCTTTTGTGGCATATGAATATCCTAGAATCAAGTCACATCCTTACAGCTGATGCAGTCAGTACTCCAACACTTTATGTGTACCCCAAGCTAAAAGCAGCAATTGAGATACATGTGGAATTCCCATACTTGCTTTCACTAGTGAGTTCCAGCATCTGTAATTAGTAAGAAGGGCAGCAAAGCACAATACTCAAGCTACTCGGGTTAGGACTCCAGACTCAACCACGTATGATAGTGTTGCATGCGCTGGTTTGAAACTAGTTCAGAGAATCTATACAAGCTTCGTATCCAGATTGATTTCACTGTATACCTACCTTATGCCAGATAAAGCATTCCCTCATGTTGGTATTTTGACTAGGAAAGTTAGCAAGAATCTTTTTATTTGCTCTTCTCTTGTTGTTTGAAATCTCTAGTTCTTCCCCCCTGCCCTTTCTCTCCTCTAATGTCAGCAGTGCATCATTTTCATCAGCATACATTTAATATGATCTAAATAAACAGATTTTAAAACAGAAGGCCCACCATAAAGGAATAATACAGATTTGCTCTGTTTCAAATTTTTGGAATAAAGTGATTGAATTTTAAAATTGCTAAGCTATCTGCTACTGTCACCTACAGAGCTACCAAGTTTCACACAGCTTACTGAAACACTTAGTGAAAATGTTATTTACGTTTATCATTGTAACACTGTTAGCATTTTAAAAAGCATGGCTCTAATCCCAGTAAAAGAAATGATCTTGGCAGCTCTGGTCCTTTGCTTATTACATGGTTCCAAAAGTGGTAGCTTCTTGAGTAAAACTTCACAACTATTAGTTATCTGGAACTAGTGTAGGTGAGGCAAATTTCTATTGTCATATACAATCTCTAGCACCACCTCACAAACATGAGAGATGCAAAGAGCAGCTGAAACTATGGTGTTTGAACCATCACATACAGTTGTGAATGCTGAAGAAAAGGGAAAAATAATCAAGCTTCCCCCACATACACAGCACACACAGTCCCTCATTTTCCTGTCTCCTATAGAGCACAGTCCTTTACTCTCTCCTCAGTTAGATGTCTGTTCCAGTTCTAGTTCACGTTTCCTGAACAAACTTATCTGAGAACAAGATAACTAAGTTCTCATCAGCTGCAAATTTTACTCTTGCTGAGGCTGACTAAAATCAAGCAGGTGAAAGACTGTAGCTTATCAGCTGGACTCCCAGTCAGGAATACAGACACTTTCAGAAGCTCATGGAAAGACTAGCTGTTCAAACAACTGAACTGAAATTTCAGCCCATGAATCTCCACTGGGAAAGAATCAGCAAGTGGACACAACATCTTCCAAACAGAAGACAACCTACTGCTGAGAAGCACTCTTAAGATCACGAAAACAGACTTTTAACTATTTACACAAGTTTAAACGGGGAGTGCAGCTAGCTGTTCATTATGCCTCTTGAAATGGCTGATCTGCTGCTATCTTAGGTGTGCTGGGTTTGGGGCGGGCAGGGGGAGGGGGGG
>NW_010336466.1:0-33381 GCF_000700745.2 Antrostomus carolinensis
GCGCCGGGGGCAGCGGGGCGCAGCCGGCGACCGGCCGGGCTTGTTCTTCTCCTCGGCCTCCCCTCACCCGGCCCTCTGTGCCTTAGGTGCCTTGGCGCCCGCCAAAGCCATCCCCTCACCCGGCCGTGTCTCGCTCCCGCCACTCGTATCCCTTGGCGCTGGATAAACCCGGGCATCTGTGGAAGCAAGGGAGGGAAGCGGCGCTAGCGCTGCTGCTGGCCCCGAGAGCCACCATGGCAGCCCCTGGACAGCTCGTCTCCGTGTTTTGTCAGCACGCCGGTGCAGCTCTCACCCAGGCAGCGGGAGTAAGGAACTCCCTTCCTCTAGCAGAAGGATGAGGCTGTATCAGCCACAGGTCTCCTGCAGAAAATGATAGGTGGTTTCTTAAAATGTCCAAAGCTGTTAATGTTTCAGGTTGTAGATGAAGTATGTTTAATAATTGATGTTCCTGTAACTGCTAATTGTTGGGGTTTAGTTCTTTAGGAACCCACATAACTTTTCCATGATGGTGTTAAATTATGGAAAGTTTGTAGAGCTCCAAAATAAAGGAAACAAAACCACATGGATGTGGTAACATCAATTAATTGTGTTCCATATTCACTTGAAAAAGCAGAAGTGTCAAATCACTTATTACTGTTGTGTGAATCTGGATTTTACAGCGAATTAATTTGTGGTCATGCTGAGCAGGAAATAGTGTGACTAGGCAAGGTATGTAAAGTAGTATGTTAGGACCACTCTAAAGACTTTCATTCGGATACCATTTTGGTAACTGTGGTACATCCATAACCTCTTTTCTGGAAATAGGTGTCTTGGTGAATTGTGATGGAAAGTTAAACCTTGATCTAAAATTTTTCAGGTGTATTGGTATAAGACTGCCAAAGACCCAGAGGCCGTTGTGCTAACAGCCACACTGTATGAGAAAGCCTGTTTACTTATTTGAGGGCTCTCAAATAGGCAACTCGTATTGGAGTTAAGAAAGATAAATATTTATGTCTAAAAAATAAAGTACTCTTCTCTGACTTAAAATTATAGCCATTTTACTGTTTTTCTTTTTCTTTAGAATCATAGTGAACTGAGTTCTTAACTTAGTGAAAAACTTAATATTAAGTTCTTAAAACCTCCAGTCTTTCTAGGTTGTGAGTAAAGAAATCTCTCTTGATCACATTTGAAAAGTTTATTTAAAGTTGCGAGGTCTCTTGTTCTGCTAAGTTCATAAGGCAACATACTTATTGTTTAGTTTAAAGAACAGATTCTTAAGTGTTAAAATTTTTCATAGTACTTTGAATTAAGTAAATCTGTGGCATTTTATGTCAGCTGAAGATCTCCCCATGCTCTCAGGTGGGTGAATTAAGTTAAACCCAATGCTCTCAGGTGGGTGAATTAAGTTAAACCCAAGTGTGGTTTAAATAACTAATCTTAATCTGGATTTAAGTGAGTATATAAGGACTTCTAAATTAGCAGACTAATTAGGTGAGAAACTTCAATAAATCCTTTTCAAGTTTGTTTTAATCATTTCTTTTTGTGTGTACAGTGATTCTTATATTCACAGAGTGACCGTGGTCTCAAAGGTATTGAGTTTCTTTAAGCTTTATAAAAGATATGTCTTTTTGTATTTGTTAGTCTCCTGCAAAAGCAGAGAATTAAGTGGAAAATTATCATATATAGAAGCATTAGATTCTAGTGGTGGTAGGGAAATGAAAACTGCAGACCCTGGAAAAGAGGCAGATGCACCTTTTTGGGCACTAGAGAATCATCTCTAAAATGTTTGTTACGTGCTTTTTGCCCTAGCTTTGAAATAAATCTCAAACTGCTTTATCTGATTGTCTATTGCTTATACTGGTTTTAGGCTATTAACATCATTAGCATTCTTTCTTTCTTTGTTGATATGTACCTAATATTGTCTAAAATCAAAACATAATCATATATTTTAAAGATATTAAATAGGTTACTATTTGAGACTATAACACATCACTGTTCCCTTCCATATCTTTTCATCCAGTTTACCCTCACACAAGTTCTGTTGAGTTTCTTAGGCTTTGTTAAAACTTCACTCAAGAAAATGATCAGCTTTACTTTTACTTTCTCATCTGACTTTCTGCAGCAGTAAATATTTGTACTTTTTTGCTTTTTTTATGGATCAGAAGAAAATAAAACTTAAAGAGCTATTTTGTTTTGTTACAAAGGCTGACTTCTTGGTACTTCTGATTGACTTTAGATGAAGTTTGCCAGTCCACTACAATCTTAAATAAAATCTAAGTTTGAAAAGACAATAGTTTTGTCATGTAGAATAATAAAAAAATTAAAATATACTACTAAAATGCTGCTTCTGTATAATAAACTATCAAAAAATGGGCACCATATGCTTATTTTCTTCCACCAGTGCAGCTCATCAATCAAATACTTATCAGTGATTATTTTGGTAATCTTTAGTAACTTTTACCAAGTCTAAATTTGACAATAAGTTCAGCCTGGTCATGTCACTTTGAACATAATCATTATCCTTCTATGAACTAGTTAAACATATTCAATAGATTAAAATTCCTCATTTGCTGTAGTAATTTCAAGCAATATGTTTTGTGGTTTGGTTTTTTTTTTTAGTTTATTTAACAGCAGCCAAACAGTTAAGGGCACTAAGTCTGCAAATGAGGATAGAGGAAATAAAACCTATTTAACTAAAGAGAAGTCTAGTGAAAAATGTCCATGTATACTCTGATTATTTTTATTATCTTTTTTACATTTTCTTCAGTGCTACATACAAATATTTAGTATGACAGACAACTGACATATGTAGACTGAACCATTTTAAAATATTAAGTGACAGTTGATTGAAAAATAGTGCCAGCATTTTTTGAGATGCATGCGATTACTAAACCAGAAGCTTCCTTGATTCACTTGAAATGGACAGTAATCTAATTATTTTTAACTTTTCTATTTTAAAAATCTAACAAAAATGTGTTGTGGCTGTGTCAGATCCTTGCTGATGGAGAGGAAAAAAAAAAGGAAAGGATTGCCTTTGTCATGGTATTTTTAGATTCACTGCTTGCCCATGTTATTTCTGCCCTGAAATGTTCTTACAGCTGAGTTTGAAGTGGCACGTATGATACATCTAGGGGGAAAATATTATATTTGCTCTTTGCCATGTGAATGGGTTCTGGGAGTGGTTCTGCAGAAGAAGGATCTGGGGTCTGATGGGCAGAAAATTGAACATAAGTCATTGAAGTGGTCTTCAGGTGGTTATGGTGAACTGCATACTGGTTATGTGTATCATGAAGACCATAGCTAGCAGGTATAGGGAGGACTATTCTCCACTATTCAGCACTTGTGAGGTCCTGTCTGCAGTACTGGCCCCTGGTACTAAAGAAATTCTGGAGTGAGGTACTGAGATGGATAATGGGGCTGGAGTCCGGATGTATGTGGGAAGGAGGCTAAGAAACTTTTCAGGCTAGAGAAAACTAAGAGAGGATCTAACTGCTGTCTTCAAATATCTAAAGAGGATCTGTGGAAAACATGGAGCCAAGTTCTTCTCTGAGGTGTACAGTGAGAGGACAGAAGGTAGTGGCCCTAACTGTCAGAAAGGGAAATTATGACTTGGTGTAAGGAAAACATTTTTAATTGAGAGTAGTCAAACCCAAGAACCACATTGCCCAGAAAAATTCCAGCCTCAGAAATACTAAAACCTCACCGAAGTAGGTCCCTGACCAGGACTTTGAAGTTAGATCTAGTAGAGGAGGAGGTTGAACTCAATGACCTTGTTACATTGATTACTTTCCAAAAGCGGCCTGTGTGTACACATTTGGCCTGTCCCTGGAAGACCACTTTTAAGTCTTTCTTGAAGGGCTGCACTGTTATCCACTGTAGGCACTGACCTCAGAATTGGTTACCATGTGTGTACAGAGCTGGATAACCCAGTAAAAGTCTGAGCTTCGGGCCTCTTCCAGGTCCAATCGGATCAGGTATGTTGTAAGTATGCACATTAGGGCTAAATAAAATTAATGTTTACATTGCAAAATTCAATGGTATTTGCCATATATACCTTGATCCTTTCCTTTGAAAAACTATTAATTGTTAAATTATTTACTTCTCTCTGGAAGTTGATTACACAGTTTTTTCCTGTCTTTTCTCTTCTAGAGAAGAACCAAAGAAGATACTTGGAAATCAGAAGAACTAAGGAAACATCTTAGGGTGATTTTATTTTATTTCTACTAGTTTTG
Source organism: Antrostomus carolinensis (assembly GCF_000700745.2). NCBI lineage: Eukaryota > Metazoa > Chordata > Aves > Caprimulgiformes > Caprimulgidae > Antrostomus > Antrostomus carolinensis. Next base: position 4,212 of record NW_010336466.1, read on the forward strand.
ATGTTAAGTTACCTTACAGCAGTAGAATTTATTGACAGTCTAAGTATAGAGGGTTGACAGCTTGTTCTTCTAGCCACTCTGCATTCTGGGATCTATAATAGCTTTTTAAAACTTTTTGGTAAACTAGGTATTTTAAATCTGCATCACTGAATACAAACAGTACAGATCTTTAATGTGTAACTGCTAACTTCCTTGCCACAAGTGACTCTTCTGGGATCTGTCTAGTCCAAGTGTGTCCAGAGGCTGGCCCACTTTCTAGCTACATAGGTCATATAACATTAGTTTACAGATTTCTTAATTAGGTAAATGGAAAAAATACCATTGTTATGGTAATCACACAGCAGACAATGGGCTCTGATTTGGATGCCACCCAAATCCAAGTTATAGCTCTGCTTTACGTATACTGAATTCACTTCCCTACATGTATATTATGTGTTGTATTTCTTATCAACATATATCATGTTTGTCATGCAGTTTTAAACTGGTTAATTACTTTATCCACTGGTCAAGTAGACATTCAGGCTCCAGTCAGTTACAGCATTGATATTCATATTAGTTTTGTGTTATATTTTTTAAAAAACTATTTTCCATTATGTATCTTCTTTTTTGTCTTGTGCAGATCTTCATTAGTCCTTTGATAAACTAAAGCATCCTACTTGTTAATCTATTACCTAGCTTTCTAGCAATTACATTTCAAACCTCACCATTATTTCTGTGCCAGTGCTACAGTTTAAGTACTTTGCATTTTTTAGACATTCGGTAACATTTCCACTACTTCCATGTCAGCTAAAGCAAACAAATGGAACTGGTGTGGCTGGACTTTCATTTCTATGAAACAGATGGATAAAGTTTAATTCACTTTACTCATTGACTATAATCAGAGCAAATTCTGTTTGTTCTGCATTGAGTAAAAAGCTGAAATTGTCGGTGTAGTGAAATCAGTGGGAGTTGTGCTACTTGCTTCAGGAAGGTTAAAATAGAATCTCTTACGCCTTTACAAAACAATGTAAGAATAGTTGCACCCTTAAGGGAGCTAGGCCAAAAACTTTCTTTCACAGTTTTTATATGCTGCTTTCTGTTCAAGTAAAAGCTAATCTTCTATTCTAAAGGCAGCTGCAGGATGTCCAGTTATTTATCATTATTGTTTACATCTGTAACATATTTTACAAGATAGCACAGTTTCTGTCTACATGAGCTAACAGCTTTCAGATTCTTAGTTAATTTTTCAACCTAGCTCTAAACAGAATGTATATTTCCACAGTAAATTTTATTTTTTTACCAAATTATTTTCAAATACATTGAAATTACAGCTTATTGTTTATTTAATTTATTATCTATTTTTACAGTAAGTGCAGGCATAATTTTATTAATTTTACAAAGTAAGCCTAGAAGTACATCAGCATTTTCATAAAGTTTGGGAAATTAAATTCATAGTTAGCAATCCACAAATCTTTTTTCACAATAATATACTTTATGAAAATAGATTGCTGAATTATAATAATAGATTTTTAATTTTTTTTTTTGCTTCAGGCATCACAGCCAGATAGTCAAAATGAAGACCGAAAGCACAGAGAGAAGAAACCACAGAAAGAGAAGTCTGTTCATGACACAGACACTCATAAACACGATCACAAAGACAGGGGGAAGAGCAAGGAAAGAACGAGAGAGAGGGAGAGGTTTAAATCTAGTGAAAGAGACAGAGAAAAAATGAGAGAGAGAGAAAGGGCAAAAGAGCACCAGAGAGAAGGAGACCGAGAGAGATACAAAGATAAGCTTCAAGAGTCAAGCTTGGAGAAGGAAAGATACAGTGTACCAAAAGATAAAGAGAGGGAGAGTGATAGAGAACGAGAAAAAAAGCATAAAAGACATGAAATCAAGCAAATTGATACAGAAAATAATCTGAAATCGTTTGAAGGAAGAGATAAAGAACATCACAGAAGAAGAGAAAGCAGGCATCATTTGAGTAAGTTGCTTTGAGTTGCTTTTGTACTTTGAAATATTTGATATTCAGCTAGAAATACTCTGAAACCGTACCCCATCTGTACAGCAAAGATAAAGACAGGCAGGTGTGGGTAGCTACTGAAATGTCTATCTTTAGAGAATCTTGTGGTAACCTAGTTTTATTTTGGTGCTTTTACAAATTTTAATGTTTGTTTCGCTTCCTCTGAAGAGAGGGTGAATGTCAGTTTTTGTTGGTCAGTTGACTTGAAGAGAGTAAGTACCTACCTGCCTAGATGTTCTCGACTGAGTGATCCCTTTGAAACCCCAAGTTGCAGGGTGTTTGCTGAAGTTAGTAGCATGTGTCATCATTCTTAGCATTACACGAGACAATTGAGAACAGAGGGATTCATAAGGAAGAAGGAGTGACCAGATTTGGAGAGATAATTTCAACAGAATATTAAGTTATTTTTAGAAATCCCTTTATGTTTTAGAATATCCATGCCACTGAAATACTATTTTCTACATGCTAAAGTTCATTATGTACAGAGTTTGAGTTTAATAAAATTTGTTCATTAATTTATACATATATTTTCTAGAGGAGGAGAAAACAAGAAGTGAAGAGCGAGAAAGAAGACGTGCAGAAAAGAAGGTAAAGGAAGGGAAAGGAATGAAGTGTTTCATAATGGAATAGGATAAAATTTTGTAGAACAATGAAGAAACTGGATCAGACTCCACTTCCCAAGAAATCCAAGAGATGGATAGATAGTAAGGTCCTCACAAATGTACAAAACACACAACAACATATATTTGAGCCATTCTATTTTAAGGACATACTTCATTATTTTTTTTTAAGTAAAAGAAAATTTGCACAGCAAACTGATTTATTTTTGTACAGCTACATCAGAATTTTCCATCTGCTGTTTATGCCTTTATTACAAGGATGTTGGTAAGTATACATCCTATTGTATGTTAGAACACCTAGTAAACAAAGAATTAAATTTTTGTGTGAAGAATACATAATCCAAATAATTTTCTGTAGCAAAGCATGCAATGTCCCAGAAGAAATACCAGAATCTCAAGTGGCATGATAGTTTGAAACTTGCCATTGTATGACATTAAAAAAAAAATGGCTGGAAGATCCATGTGGCAGAAAGAGATTAGGTACTTGCAAATCCATTGTTCTAATGGTCAAAAATTGATAGGCTTGTGAAGATAAAACAAGTATTGGAGAACACTCTGACTCTTTAATGTTATTTTTCTCTTTCCAGGATAACGATGCCAAAAAGAGCACTGACAAATTTTTAGCCTACAGTGTTGAAGAAGGTGAACATGTGCAGAAGTTACAGAAAAATCAAGAGTTGGATAAAGAGGGAGAAAGAAGACACAGAGAAAAAAAAGAACATTCTGTTAGACCAGGAAAAGAGAGGCTTTCAAAAGAGAGAAGTCATAAACGATATGAAAAGGAAGAGGAAGAAAAACATAAATCAAGGAGATCTAAAGAGGGATCTTCCCATGGAGACAGAGAAGGGCAACCAGCAGAAGCTAACGAGAGAGTAAAAAGTAGAGAAAATGAAAGAATGAAGCGTGATCTAAAGGTTAGTTTTGTTAAGACTTTAAAACATTACCTAATAACTTACTTTAGTTGTTACTATATCATCACTGATAAGGTGAATAATAAAAATACTAGGATTGTAAGTCAACATTTTCTGAAATTTGAGGCTAAAGTGGTAGATTAAAATACTACATCTGCATTTAAGTATCCTAACCCAGAGCTGATTCCTTCCATGAAATTTAAACTAGAAACTCATCTGTATGTTAGAAACTTATTTCATTAATAAAATTCTTTATTGCTATGACTTTCGAAATTTTTACTAACACTTTGAAGTGGGGATGAGATTAGGTGAGAGGTCTGTTAAAATGTACTGCCTGCATTTATGGAAAAAAATATCTTAATAGAAGCTAATTTTGATGTTGCCTATAAAGGGAGCATGGATATCTAACTCACAAGTATACACGTGAGTATATATCACTTATATTTATGGTTTTTTGCCTCTACTTCTGAAGCCATATAATATCTTTTATGTTTCTAATACAGAGCATGATGTTATATCCTAGACTTAAGCAAAACTGACATTTTTTAGTGGTTTTTGTAATACAAGTATTCATTCTACAAGAATGAGAAGAAATAGATAGTAATTTGTAACTCTTAAAATCAGGTAAGTTTTCTGGAACATAGAGCCATTCAGATGGTCTAAGGTAGTTCCTTCTGCTGCCTGAAGAGTGAAGATGTACAAGCTTCTCAAAGAGAAGTTCAGAAATATATTTTCTAGTGAAAGTACTAGACATCTTCAGTGTAGGGGCCTACCACAAGTGATTCCTGTAACAGGCTTTCTGCAGCAGAATTCAGAAGCCTATTAGGAGCTTGCTCAAGGTTTGACTCTCTTGGAAATGTACTCAAGTAGTTGTTACATAATATATGCACTGATGCTGATGCTTCTTTCTCATTTATGTTTCTTTTTCTGATGTTCATGGATAGAGAAAAGCACCTTTATCTTAAACAACCTATTGCATACATTTCCAAACTTAGGCAAACCTTCATAATACAGAATTTAAGAGTCAGGTCCCTATACTGGGGATTAAAAGTGCCTGAGACTGTTCTCTGTCCATGGGTGCAACTGCTGTGAATTGGTGAAGTGCATATTGTTAAAATCTCATTCTTTGAGATAGGCTGGCCAGTCCCTATCAGTTTTTCAGCCACGCATTGGAGTTACTTAGGAAAATGCTCTGGGCTCACAATTTAAGCAGTATACACTGTGCCCAGAACATATTTTAGCTGTTGTTACTAATGTTCTAATGTGAAGGTATCCCATTAAAAAGCCTGAATTTAGTCTGATAAAGAATTGTAAGGTTTTGTTAAGCAAAGGAGAAGACTAAAGATCCCTTATTGTTTCCTTTCTGAAATGTGTTGCGAAGGGGATGTAGCCAAACTTAACTCCTGAGTATTTAATATTTTCAGGAGAAGCTCATATAATGTGTATAGCATATCTTTTATGGGTGTTTATTTTCTTTGCTTACCATATCTGTTAGGAGGAGATTATTCTGACTTAGTTCATACACAGAACTTCTTGATAAAAAAATAATGTGTCATTGAAATAATTCATTAGAAACCTTTCTTACTGTTTAATCTCACTACTAGAATCATAGAATCATAGAATGGTTAGGATTGGAAGGGACCTTAAAGATCATCTAGTTCCAACCCCCCTGCCATCAGCAGGGACACCTTCCACTAGATCAGGTTGCTCAAAGCCTCATCCAACCTGGCCTTAAACACTTCCAGGGAGGAGGCATCCACAACTTCCTTGGGCAACCTGTTCCAGTGTCTGACCACCCTCACAGTGAAAAACTTCTTCCTAATATCTAATCTAAACCTACCCTCTTTCAGCTTAAATACTACTAATACAAGTTCATACACATATTTCCTCCCAGCATTTCTGACACATTGTGACTTCTTTTACAGAGCAGCGGATATGAAACAGAGGAGAGGATTCAAGAAGAAATGAGCTATCAGCATGCAAGGTAAATTCAGAGATATAAAATAAGTATATACTGTATGGTATCTACTGAGATTCAGTCACTACCGAAACAATAAGCGTGAATTCTTGATCTTGGATATCTAGGATTAATATAATGTTTTTCATAGGCCCTTTATACAATACTATTGTGATTAAAAAAGAATAAAAATCTATGTTTTGCCTCTAAGACGATTCATATAAAAATATAGGTAATTTTATTCAATTTTTTTTTTCTACCCAAGGATAGCAAAAGATATTTTGCAGTCCTTGCAAACTACATATATATTAATCTGAACACTTAGTTTGGGAGACAGAAATGCTGTGTTGTACCACCTGGAAATTCACTATGCAGTCATGTAGTCACATGTAAGGTTCATGATGAACTACATAGGACTCTCTTATATTGTTTATTTTGATTTTAATATCTCTACTTAGTTCCTACTCTGGATAGTATCTAAAACATTTCATATATATAGCAAGTTTACTGTTGTATGTGAAAGGGAAAGGTCCAGGTCAGGTCATCCTCAGTAGGATCAGTAAAATTGCATTATGATATTTCTAAGTTTTTATTATAAGCAAATTAAAATCTTAACAGAAGTTCTCTGTATATTCTAGTTCTCTTTGCATTCTTTAATGCTTCAGCCATGTGAAATTCCTGTACAACTTTGTGAAGTATAACTCTCCGGGTATGTTGTCAGTCACCATTCTCATTCTTAAAACCCTCGTTTAGCTTCCTGGCTAAACAGAAGACTGGCATGCTGGCTTCTGGGGACACTGACAGAGATAGTGAAGTTACTACCACTATTGACTAAGTATTACTACTGTTTCTTAAGCATGGGACAGATCACTTCAGTCACAGTGAATTTGTCATCGTGGAAGTGTATTCTGGTACAAAAATAAATAAATAAATAATTCAGAATACGTATGTTGGGATGCTTCCTAGTGGCAGCACTCCACTGTATCAAGCAGTGCTGAATATGCAGGTTATATTTTGAAGCTGTTGCTGATGGGCTTTTTTAGCTGGGAAAAAGGAGTTAGCCATTTCTGAATGGCAAGGAAGGCAATATGGTTTATTGGGATGTCCCAAAACCCTGGTTCAGCCTCAAGCACTGTCAACTGTCAACCCTCTTGAGAAGTTACAACATTCTCTTCTTGAACTCCAATATTCATAAAATAATCAAATAGATTGTTAAGGAGCAGAGCTGATTGTTGATTTTTCTCCTGCTCTCTGACCCTGATTGTATTGTCCTCAAACCTCTGAATGAAAGATCAGTTTTCAATGTCAGTCTGTGATTTATAGCTTTGGAGCATGCTACAGCAGCCTGATCTTGATGTTCAGTTTGCTGCAGATACTGATACAACTAGTAGATGTGTGAGTTTAATAGTTTTTTACCTCTTTACTTTTTCTTCTTTTTGGATGCAATTAAAGGCATTAAATTTGGACAAGCGTTTTTGCAGGTCTTAGCTGATTGATCACTTGGCTGTTTCATTATCATTTCATGTCATAAATAGAGATCTATAAAATTATTTGTAGAAATCTTTCAGTTCAATGAAAATTTTCAACTATTTTTTCCTTTTCAGGAAAAAAGAGCTATTTTTTTTCTAAAACGGACAAACCCAGAAAACAAAACCAAAACTAGTGCTTTCTTCTAAGCTAACCAATAAAGTTGGTCTTCTCTTTTTCAGGAGGACTCTGAAAGATAAAGGAAAACTGACTGAAAAAGAGGAAAGGGACACAAGGCAAGAGGTAAAACTATTTGGTTTTGGAACTTAGAATGTTGCCTTTTTCTTGGGGTTAATAACAATTACAAATATGTATTTCAATATAATGCCATTCTAAGATATTTACATATACTGGTCTCCAGGTATCTCCTAAACTCTTTCTGGATGGATACAGAATTAGAAAATTTATTTATTCTGTATAAATTTGCTAAGCATTGAAGGTAGCCATCTGTTCAACCAAATTTGAGTAACTTCTATGCTTGAAAAAATAATTCTCAGTAAGTGGGAAGAGTTTAGATGTGTAATACGAATTATCTGCACGCACCTAAAGTATATTATTTCTTTTTATAAACATCTGACTTAGGCAAATAATACATAGTGTAAGCCAAGTAAAATGCAGCTAGCAATGTAATTCATATGCGTCTCTTAAAACAGTTGTCCTAAGAAAGAGGAAAGCATTTTTATATGTTTAAATGGACAAGTGTAGACAGAACCAAGTTCTCAGCATGTCTTAAGTGCAAGCTGTATAGACTTGGGTTCATTTGGACCAGTCTGTTCAGATAAAGCCTAACTTTACCATTAAAAGTTTTAAAATATTTTGTCATATTTTCAACCTTTGTAATGATCGCTCAAAATCCAAATTCTGTTTTGGAATGTTGTAGGATTATGGTCCTGATCTAGGAAAAAGTAATGGTACCTAATGAAGACATCCTTTTCCATATTCTCATGTTATGGGCAGCCATATATCTTTCCTGTATCCTTCAGCCATGTATCTTTCAAAACCATACTAATTTATATTAAAACCTGGTGGTTTTCATGCCAGAAATACTTAACTTTCAAGAATTTTCTAAGACCTCTGTTATTCTTTTCTTCTAATTTCTAATATGTTTCAATTATTCTTGCTGTAGTGCTAGCATTTAGCTCAAATACTTTTTTTTTTTTAGGTATTTGACTAATGACTTTATAGAAAGCATGTTTGTCTCTTCTCTGACTTAATTTTGCTGACCTATACAAGCCAAATTCTTCATTCTTCCCATCATTCTAGCAGCTGTCTCTTTGTCTCTTTCAGTTTGCATTGATTTTTCTTGAATATGGGTGACTAGAGTTGAACACAGTACTGAGTGTGAATTTTCATCAGTGCCTTACATAATACTGTACATGATATAAATACTTATCTGTTCATGAAAGAAGTAGCTTTCTGACATAGATTTAATCTGCACAGCTCTTACCACTGTGGCCCACAGTCATCCTGGGTCAGCTAATACATTCCAACTGTTGTCTCACTCTGTTGTTTCCAACAGCTGAGGTTCCAGGTAGCAGCTGGCTTTGATGCTAATCTTTAAGGCCCAGATTCAGCTCACCTTTAGGTGAGAATTGTCTGTGGTGAGGACCTAAATTTCTTTTCCAGTTTTTCAAGAGAAATAGGCAGTTCAGTCCTTTTATATTTGGTTTCCTTTTCTATTATCTTCTCTGTCTGCTTAAGTGTGTAATTATCACTTGTTAATACACTTAGATTTCTAAACTGAATTTGTTGTATGTTTTCTTTCTTGAAAGATTTGTATATATCTTTTCTCAGAAATATCTGAGAACAACTGTTATTAACCTATTTCTATGCTAAAATTTGGCACACAGTGATTTATTTTTTTGTAAGATTATTTAACAGTTTCTTTTATTTTTCTTGTTTAGAAAATGAAAGATACCCGCATCTCTAATTCAGACATGGGATTTGATAACTTTTCAGCGGAGTATGAAGATGATTTTGAAGTAAGTAAAAGCATACAATTGTCCTTTTGAAGTAATTTTCAAGTATCAAAATAGTAATTAACTTTATGGACAGAAATAAAAATTACAGGATGTTACATGTTTTTTACTTACTCTTTTTACATGACAGTGACCTTAACTTGGCTAACAGTAGATAATAAGTATCTAAGATGTTACGTAGACACTCTCTGCTATATATTTACTTAGTTTGCATCAGGGCTTGGGAACCAACTTTGGGGTTTGAGTTGAAGTCTTCACAAGATGCTCTTTCTGTCTTCCTGGATTTCAATTGTTTAAATGATTTTCTGTGAAAAATGCTGACTTTTTAAATAATGGAATCAAATAATCAGTTTCAGGAGGAAAAAAAGCCTCATTGTTTTTCATTGCAAAAATATTGTAGAAAAAAGTATTGACTCACAGCAGTCCCTTCACTAATTTGTTTAGTTGAACTCTTTTAGCTCTCTTTTGTTTGCTTCAAAGTTATTAAGATAGAAGAGCATGGTGAATGTGCTTTCATCACTGGCTGAACCAGCTACATCTTTGTTCAGCAAAGCTAGAATTTATCTCCATTTATGTTAGGAGTGATGTCCACTGTTGAGCTGTTCACTATAATAGCCCTTTACCATTCAGTGGAGAGAAATGAGCACATTTAAGACTTGTTCATATCATTTGTGTTAGATTGTTATATTAGCATGAGAAGAATTGTCTTTAGTTAAGAGACTTATTAAAGTAGGAGACTTATGCATGGACTTGCAAACAGATAGTGTGGCAGTTTAGTAAATTTGAACCTGACACTGAAGGGCAGCTTGAACTAAAACTCAAATAAACAACTTTGTACATCTGTGAAGCATTTATGCCACTGAACACTGTCATTTTATTTCTTTAAAGAACACAGAATTCACCCAACATATAGTTCCTACTTTAGGATATTAAAAACAAACAAAAAAAGATATCCATTTTGGGCGTTGTGGGATTGTCTTCTCTCAGTTAAAGTCACCACACAATCAAGACGTGACATTTTCTTTCTATCAAACAGTTTTTTAAAAATGCCTTTCAGTGAGAGGATTTATAGTCATCTGTATGAGAATTTTATTTTTATTTTGACAACATTTTATAATTTCTTAAAAAGATCTTGAAAAGTACATCTATACTCCAAGTTTATTAGTTATTGAAAGTCCTTTTACTTTTAAAGGATTATGAAGATGATTTTGATGACTATGATGAAGACAAAAGTGGTGAAGAGAGAGATGCAGAAGAAAATCAAAGAGAGATTCCATTTTCCAGAACATCAGAAATTGAAGAAATTCAAAGAGCAATTAGTGCAGAAAATGATAGAATTCATACTTCGCTGCCAAAGAAAATTGAAAATGAAAAGAAGGAACCAGTCATGGGTATGTGACTAGAAACAAGTCTTTTTTTGTTAAACGTATGAGTTACACTTACAACTTACGAGTAAACGGACCACTTTTTCTAGAAGTCTGCCTAGAGGCAGAAATCTGGTCCTCTGGATGAGTCACTTAGGTTTGTGGGCAAGTACTGTAACTTTCACATTACTAAAGAATGATTCGGAGGCATTACTAATCATTTAAAATATAAAGTGTAAACAAATTACAGACTGACATTTAATATGTCTTATTTTGGGTAAGAGAAGGATATGAGAGTCTGGATTCTGAAAACTGGAGGTGTGCTAGAACAGTTTGAAGCTTCTGGTGACATTAATTGGCCTTTTTCTTTCTTTCTGGCAAAGTCGAAGCCACTGCTCTGAGTGGGAAGGTGACAGAAATACAGATACTACTTATATATATGGATAGGTCTATATCTCTTCTAAAATGCAGATTTTTTCTGAAATGTGACTGTGTAATTGTCTTGCATTCAGTTGACCCGAGACCTGTGAGTGCCAGATCTGCTTATTTAACTACAGCTGTGATTCCCTTTTGCACTCTCTGCTCATGTGAATGGCAGTATAGAATCATTGTGCAAAAGAATCTTAAACAGCTTTTTACTCTAGTTCATACAGGATTAGTACAGTCACAGGAGACTAGCATGGAGTTTCTGTAAGTCTTTACAGTATCAGCTACAGTACCAATTGATTTTTCAGTTAAGTAGTCATTGTAACCAGCATACTGTAATATGAATTTCATCTTCCAGAATATTTATGCAATTATTATTATTTTTCTAATAAATAATATGGAATCAGTAAAATAATTACATTGATGCTACAGATCTAATGAACAGGATGGAATTCTAATGTAGAATCAGATCTCAAAATTCTGAATTGTAGCACTTTAGTCCTTTATTGTAAATTGCATACTATTTTTTGGTGAAGTTTTGATCTCATTTGATTAAAATGGTTGTTGATCGTTCTGATAATGAATTTTTAGAAGTTTAAAAGCATTTTACTGGTATTATCTAAAAAAGCAGTCTTCCTCTGTCTTCCAGCACCATTGGTCCTGACTGGAAGATGGATATTAAAGTTAATTAGCTACCACCTAGCCAGGAAAGGGAATAAAATCGACATGACATCAGATATTGTAATTGTTCCATTAACTGTGGCTTTTAAAGCAACAGTTTTCAATGCTTATTCATCCAAGAGCATTAGTTAAGCTTGTGTTGATGAGGTTCTCCACTAGCTGCAGTGATGAATTCTTATTTAGAGGTGTAACATGTTTATGGTGTAGTCTGCGTGAATTTGATTTTTAGAATAGAGCATTTTACTGTAACACAGGGGAACAAGGGACCTGCTAATGGCAGGAGAAAGACACTTTCTGCATCATAGTCTTCTAAAATAAAAATTACAATGGTCAGTCATTTTCAATTGATTGGGAAAGAACCATAATAAGGGAAAAATGCCAGCCCATCACTGAAGTTAAGAAGCTTATTGTACTGATAACTGTGCTAGAGCACATCGTGTAATGTGCAAACTAGTAATGTTTAGTAGCTCTGTCATAATAAATCTGTTGCTTTTTAAACTCACTGCTTTACATTTTAATGCACTGTAAATTGTGAATTATAACACTAACGATGTTTTATAATATCACAGAAAAGCAATGCCCTTCTGTCAGAAACTCTTTTTGTGGAATATTCATGGATTTTCAAATGGCCAACCAACGACAAAGTAGCCGAAGTATGGCTAGTAAGCTGAAGTAAGTGTATTTTAAATAATCCATACAAAATGGCAACTCACTACGTGAGATGTATTTTTTTTCATTATATTTGAACTATGTGAAGTTTATAAACTTGAGGCTTTTAGAGTCAAATATTATTTTGTAAGCTACTAACAGTAATTAGTTCTTAAGTAAATATAACGTACAGATGTTGCTATATGTAATTTTATAAGAGAAATTTATCTATGTATAAGTTTATGTGTATCATTTTATTACAGAATGAGTTGCTAGGATTGCAACTTAATTAGCTATTGATTTACAGTACTAAAAATCAAGCCTTTTAGCTGTTCTCAGGACTCTGCAGAACTGCAATTTCTTGAAACAGCCAAGACTTTATATGGTACATACTGTTGCCAAAATAGCATGTTCCTTTTCAGGGATAACACCAGCTGGTGTAAAAACGTGTTATTACTGATCTAAAATTGATCTAGATTTCAGACATGTAAGACAGCTCTGTATTAAAGAAAAAAATTGATGCCTGTTTCTTGTGGAACTTGCTAGGAGCTCCAGATTTATCTGAAGCACTGTATATATGTCAAATTTTCTGTTACATTAGTTGGATGCATAAAGCAAAGATATTAAATTTTATTGATAATTCTAGATTCCACAGCTTTGTGGCTGCATGTCAGTAGCTGATCTTCAAAAAAGGGAAATTTTATTGTCTAGGCTGTCTAATTCACCCTGCCTAAATTTATTTGCCCAAATTTTATGCAAGTTCATTTTATAGGCTTTCTCTCTAGACAGTGGAGACAGATTAGGAAACTCAGGAAAGCATGTCTCTGGAATTGCCTTCTGAAATGTTTGTCAGCCGCTACTGATTGTGTATTATGACTGCTTACGTCTGTGTATATAACTTTGTGTGTGTACTAACGATGTATATAGCCTGTGAAGATAAGTAGCATTTTCATGGAAAGAGAAAGGGTTGATGGAATTTAATGATATAAGCTGTTGCACTTCAGAATTGTGTGTATTAATATGAGGCTTGTTAGTTTATTTTGAGGACTTGTCTGCGTGTATCATCAAGATTTGTCACTAGGATGCACCTTTCATATGTTTGAGTTCGATCTCAGCAATCGGTGCCCACATTGTTTATGAAGAGGTGGTGTATTGGGAAGTAGAAGTAAAAATAAAATGTTGGTAAGAAAATGTGATAGATGTCATTAAGTAGCAAAAAGGAGATGTGAAAATTGTCCTTATGCATAAAGAAAAATCCAGCATAAAATACTGGGGGAGAAATTCTAGCTCATGTTGCTCTACTCTTTTTAAAGACTGTCGTACTGAGAAGAAACTGCAACTGGAATGTGCATCTGTAAGACTGGATATGGAATAGCTATAGACCCATAATTGTATCTGGGTTATATTTATATAAGTATATTAAAAAAAACCTGAAAGTGCAGGAGAGAGAAAGGGGACTACAAAAATATTGTCACTGTTAAGGAATCTGTACTATAGCAAGAACGTGCAATTAACTTGTAAACAGACATCCGTATGCAATTCAAGCTGTTAACTCTTAAAATATCTTAACAGTTTTATGACATTAAAGGAGATAGATAGTTGTATGAATTGTGTCAAAGAGTGACTGTCTTTTCATTATCCACCCATCCATACAAGTGGAGTGAAAGGAATCTCTTTGTAGTTGATGATAAATAATATCACACAAATGTTTTAATATAACATAAATGGTTTTTTACTTGTCAGAGGGATACAGTATATGAAGGTAGACTTGTTTTCCAATTAAGAATCAGAATATAGTTTCATTTGTGAACAAAGGTGAAAAAATTAAGAATTGAGGAAGGCAGAAAGTAAAAGGACTGAGGGAAGCTGGATAAAGCAGTTGAGTTGTTTTTTTTTTTTATCATTCCAGCAAGGGAATTTAGGAAGATGGAAAGATTTGACATTTCATAGGCCAAAGTGATTCCAGTATCTCAAATACTGTACAATGTGCTAATCTTATTCAAAACAAAAAATACGAGTGGAAAAATACGTAGTCTACCTCAATATTGAGTAGTCATTTTTATACAAATTAGATCAAGTCCAGTAGTCCAGTAACTGATGGTTTTTGGGGGCCTACTTTTTGGGAAGAGGTCAGTATTCATGTCCACAGGTTATGAATTGGCAATAAATTAATTTTGGATACATATTGAAGATATATTTTAGGATTGCTGCTATTGTTATTTCTTTCCCTGGTGACATAAAGAGGTACAAATTCAGGCAGTTTATTACCAGTGGAGTTCATTCAAAATACATTTGTATTAATCTAACAAAACCCGAATATTATAGATCATCTTTATAAAGCATCCACACATACAGGTGATGTAAGTTAATAAAAAGTTTAGGAGAATTAGCCACCATCCTAACTATAGGAAGAAAGAAACATTCATTTCTTACTTCACAGAACAGGTTTTGAATACTTAGGCAAGGTGATCATGCTGGGCTTTGACAGTTTGAGTTTAATAATAAGCCACATAAGTTTGCCATTTGCAATTGTGATTGCATTTTCAAATATGATAATTATCCCAGCTTAACATTAAGTGAGAACTCATAACAATGTTATATGTACTTCTGTTGATACATTTTTATATGTCAGTTTTGGTCCAGCTTCAATTTGCATAGATCAGTGGATTGTTAGATCTCTAATACTGTACAAAACCAGTTTGTTTTTCTTTTGGAATACCAAATACTTGGTCTTAACCATTTTTGTGTTTCTCTCTTGTAATTCATTCTAAAGAAAACGGAGTTCAGAACTTCTTCCACTAATTGATCTCGACTTCTCAGTTAGTTTTTCTTTATTGGATTTGCCTCCTGTAAATGAGTACGACATGTATATCAGGAATTTTGGTAAAATGAACACTAAGCAGGTGGGTAACAAATATATGGTAATATTTAAATCCTGAAAGTGCTGATTCTTGTTCTGGAAAATAATTTTCCTTAAAAAAATAAAGTTACTAAAGCTGATAGGACAGTAAAGTAATAAATTAATAATTTTAATCTCTAAGCCTTAATTACCATAAAGCAATGATATCAAAATGTTTTGGCCAAACAGGCCATTTACATTTCTGTGTTAGAAGAGGACTCTTTCATGTCCTTCCCCATTTTCTAAAGGACTTTCTGTATGCCTGTGGCTCACTGCCCAAAGTATGCTGGGTTTAGTGTTTACACATCATGTAAGACATTCTGGTTTTTTGCAGTAGGTCTAGCACTCTTGTGTGAAATGTGGGAAAATGGGCTCGCACAAAATAGCAACACTGTGTCAGTATGCTTAGGTCTGAACTTACAAACAGAAGAGGTTGAGCACATCAGTTTTTAAATGACTGCGTTCTATTCAGTTATGTGCTGTCATTCTTAGCTGTGTCATCCATATATTGATCACTTTATCTTTCTACTTTAGGCGTATGTTCAGTGTAATGAGGACAATCTTGAGCGAGACATTCAGACTGAGGAAGTTGAGACATTGGAGAAATGGACACAGCATCCAGGAGAAAGTGCCCTTGTATCTGGAGGTGAAGAACATTTTAATCTTATTAATTTATGGTTGTATGCATGCACATTTTCTCTTGTACCCATTAATTGTTAGAATTTGTAATGTGGCAGGCTGCATTGATAGCAAAATCCTATAGGCACTCTGAATCCCCTTGTTGAGGGGGTGGGTAATATATGGCAGAAATAGTTTCTTCCTTCTGGATTGCATCTGTAGGCAGCAGATGTAATTCCCTAACAGATCTTGTTCTTAAGTACTGTTATTTCTGCTGAAGAGAAGTTGATTCCTGCCACTCTCCTCTTGCTTTAAAATTACATTGTTCTGATGGCTTTCTTAATTGATTCTCTTTTGAGGCTGCAAGTTTGTTTTGGTTTTTGTTCTTTCTTAGGTCCCATAAACAGCCAGGGTATGTCAGTGAATGGAGCTCTAACACCTAAAATTGATTCACAGAGACTGGCAAATTTTCTCCGGTCTGCCTGCCAGGTACACTAATGTGCTTAATATACCTTCAGAGTTGTGTGCATAAGTATAATGTGATAGATCACTTACAATACTTGTTCTGACTAATTTAAATAAATTCCTTAAATAATACTCATTATCAGTGAGATTCATCTGTCTGCAAAGGAATGGAACCAGAGCTGTGCAACTTTTATGTCTGTAAAGCTGTATTTGGAAAGATATAAAATTAACAAGAAAGTTGATAAAGGTTTATTAAATTAATCCATGTACTTTAGAAAGCTACAAATAGCAAAGCTGAAAGGTAACATGACCCTTTTATTTCTATAAATGTAATTATGTTTGAAAGGTGATTGCTGTTTTGCTAGAGGAAGATCAAGTTGCAACAAAACCCAAGTGGAAACTAAGATCTGGACAAACCAGTCTGCCTATTAGTGACAGCTGTTTCCAGTTAAATACTAACCAGCCATTCCTCCATGGTAAGGGAACTTTATTCTACACCTTTTAGTATACAGTGTGAACTCTTCTTCCTTATGCAAAATACCACGCTCTTTGTCATGACTGAAGTGCAAACAGCACGTATCAGGATATATAGATGATGTAAAGCCCACTTTTCTTTTAATTGTGCTAATTTTGCTGTAACTCTGTGTAGATTTGTTTCACATAGGGAACATCAAAGCATCCTAGCTGCTGTGAAAGCAGAAGTATAGCCAGTGATTAGCATGCTATAGGGGTGCCCTGGATGTAATGTCCCTGTTTTTGAAGGGCCATCCCAAGGGGTGTAATTTTGTTTAGGCTCTTTATGCTGACAGTAGGGCCAAAGTTGCAAATAAAGCACAGTTATTGAACATGGGGAATATAGCCTGATATATTTGAACTGCAGTTATATCTTCCCTGTATCAACAGTAGATATTCACCTGAAAAGAAAAATTAACAATAAAGTATCTGTAATTATGTTAAGAAGACAGGTTTATTATAACACAAAACCATATGTATTCTAACTCAAACACATGAGATGAACCGGAAAAAGCCTGGCCTGTACTGTTTGCTGTTTCATACTTAGCTTAATTTTCAGTATATAAACTGACATGAGATCAGATTGGCTTGCTTATTCCCAGAATAATGATTCTATTAACTTCCTGGCTGTCTTCCCTTTTGCATTCTGATTACTTCTAAATTTTTGGATTCTTTCTCTAGTCCCTCTTTTTTTCTTTTATAGCGTCAAAAGCAACACACTTTTAATAGAAATATTCTTCATAATTACGTCTTAGCTTCTTTGGTTGTTGCTATAGCAGCTAAATATGCTTTTTCATCTGCAGTGAGTTTACTTTTTTATTTATTGCTTTTTTTTTTTCTTGATTTCTTTTTTTTTAATGGTTTAGACCGAAAAATATCCTGCCTGTATGTCTCTCAAGTTCAGAGGCAGACACTACTTTCTGTTCATGGATTACCTGAAAAGGCAGATGTTGGTTTACTGAACAGAAAGAGCATCATATGCATTTGGAACATCTGGCAGCCCTCCAGTCCTCAGAAAGTTTTAATATGTGACTCAGAGGTATGTTTTAATGACATTTTATATTTGCCCATTGAATAAAAGGTTTTATGATGTGTATTTTGTTTTCTTGTCTTGCTGCAAGATATGTCATCTTTTGAGAAACACATTTGAGCCTAGTGAGCAAAACACTATTGTCATTCTAT
Organism: Antrostomus carolinensis; assembly: GCF_000700745.2. NCBI lineage: Eukaryota > Metazoa > Chordata > Aves > Caprimulgiformes > Caprimulgidae > Antrostomus > Antrostomus carolinensis. The sequence continues at coordinate 22,004 of NW_010336466.1, forward strand.
TTTGTGCTCCGGTACTAGTGATAGTGATGACTAATGATGGTCATGGTGGTTTGTTTTGTTTTAATTGTGAGTCCACTTCATGGTTGAAGAGTGAAAGGAAGTAAAACACCTGGTTCAGATGTAGTCAGGACTTCTCTCTACCCATCACTGTCATACAGTTTGAATCACTCCCTTCAGCTTTGTGGCAGTAGATGCAGGTTACACAATTGTCTTGAAAAGGGGAGGCATTCTGAAAGTCTTGTATCTTACTTCCCTTTTAAATAAATTGTCCTGCTGCAAACATCTGTAATCTCTTTTCTGGATTTGTATGCCTAGAAAGAACAAACATATTTCTGCCTTATCAAATCTTTGGCCTTTATCATAATAACAACCATGCATATTTTTTTTGCTTAACAGGTGACGTGTTGCTGCTTTAGTCCCAATAAAACAGCATTAGTTTTCGCTGGTACAATAGATGGTTCATTGTTGGTGTGGGATCTTCGAGAAGACTCAAGAATGCACCCTCATATGGTGATCAGTGAAACTGACTGGACATTTAGAGTCCCAACGTTTTCCACTGGTTAGTATCTATGCATTCTGATTAGTAATTCTGTGGGCAGTGAAACAGTTCCACTACTAATATTTGTAAGATATCTGTATATGGTTAGCAGGATTGATGGTATTGATTAGGTTTAGTTCACTTAGATATTATAGAGCTATCTGACATGCAGGTACTATTTTAAGTGTCTTAATCTTTGGTCTGAATCTCACCCTTGCACATTTCTAAAATTCCACTTGTGTAAATGTGATAGTTTCACTCGGCTAGCCCTCGGCTAGCAGCCAACACAGCCATTGATCACACATGCATTCTATCTAGATACACTAAAAGTTGAGTCAGGATTGTGGGTTTTTAATTGCCAATTTATCAATTATTGTAGCAATGTAAGATCTGGGAAATTCTCATATTTTCATTACATATGTGACTGTCTTTTTATGATACTATTGGTTCAGCATATTTGGGGATCGCATCGTTGGAACCAAGTAGCATACAAAGGCTAAATGTCAGAGGTGATCTATATACTGGAGTAAGGTGAATTCTAAGTTCCATAGTCAGCAGTCAGTTACTTTTAGTCTTTTGTTGAAGGGATTCTGAAACTGTGACTAAACTTTGGGGCCCAAAAGCTCTCTGGTTCGATATCTCTAGAACTGTATCAATTGCATGTTGGAGTAAAACCTGGACATATATCTTCCATGTCATCCAGCTGGTCACATAAGCAAAACCTCTAGCACTGGGGCCAGTTAGGACCTACAGCAAGCCCTTTCCATGCAATGTGGAATTAATGTGTCACATTGTTTAGATGTGGCCTAAATTAGTTTTCCATATGTATTGGGAAGCCAGAAGGAACTTTACTTTTCAGAAGTGCTTGTGGGTGACCTTTCATCCTTTGACACATTCTTGTCATTTCATTTCTCTTTTTTTCTACACTTCTGTTCACTTTGTGTATGATCAAAATAACGTAGGCTTTTGCAGATTTTCTTGTAATCCATGGATGACAAATTCAAAAGTTACAGAATTTTCTTTAGGGCATGTAACTGACATACTAGAAGATGCAATCCAAAGCACTTCACTCTGCATTTGAATCGGTGTATGAAATCCTTAAAATTTTATGAATCTGATGGAAATGTGTGGATCTTTATGCCTATTACCAATGTTTGTCATTACAAATTTAAATATAGGAGCAAGTCATTAATCTTATTGACATTTTCAGTGTATCTGGTTGTATGTTGAGAGATTGGGAATGAGGTATAATACCAGCAGTTTGACCCTTATTTTGTCTCAATCTTAATTATAAATTGGTGGCATTTTTCTTCACACTGTATTGTACCCTAGAGTGAAAAATAATACACAGCAATATTTTAAAAATAAATTTATTATTGCAAAATAACTCCTTCTTTATATATTTTTCCTTTTTTTGTGTGCAGGTACTACCATTTAACTTACACTGAGATATTATTTTTTCGAAAAACAACCTCACATGCATAAAATCCTCTTTTGTTCACAAGTGTATCTAACTCCATTAGTCATCTTAAAGTACATATTAGTTGGTTGTTGATAGACTTAATTTTTTTTTTAGTGGATACTTGATCTTGTGTTGCACAGTGGGCTAATAGTCAAACATATGTATACAGTTTCATGAAGTTGCTTATGTAAGCAAATATTTTTTAATACTGTATACTTAGGAAGCTTTATGCCTTTAGCCTTAAATGAGGTTAAGTTCAGTGCACAGAGCACATCCATAAATCAAGAGTATCTGACAAATAATTCATATTGAAATAACTAAATATACATTTATTTTAAAATGTTACTGAAGGGTAAATACATATTTTCTTGTGGTGAATTGTTTGTTTCAACACAGTTACTTTTTATTAAATAATACTCTGTAGGAGTAATTTTTCTTCAATTTTGTCTTTTCTATAGCAAGCAGTGATTTATGTCTACCTTTATTATTTATGGAGCTTGAAATTAACATAATTCTTTTCATGGTAACCCTGAGATGGCAGATTTTAATGAAACGTCTCGTACATGGTGGCATAAATGGTGCAGAAGTTATTTAGAAAATAAGAAATAAATACAAATGGTGAAATATTGATTTATCTAATAATATCTTGTTAATTTAGAAAACAGTTTGCAGTATTGTTTTTGAGACTTTTATAAAGTAATTCTTTATGAAGTTGTTATTTGCTATTCTTTCTTCTCTCCCATAAGCCGAAAAGTGATTAGGGTTTTGTTGTTGTTTGTGTTGAAAATAATATAGTGTTTACATTTTGTTATCCTTAATTACAGATGGCATTCTAAACTCGGTAACCCACACCTCTCCTATATTAGCTGTGGAACCTGTCTCAACCTCTCTCTACACTGATCAGAATTATGGGCTCTCAAGCCTCTCTTATCAGGAGGGTATGTAAGCTGCTCTTCAAAGCATCAGTATGTCTGAGTCTTTCTTTAGGTTTCCAGTGAAACAAATACAGCACAGCCAAAATCCAGTTTATAATTCTATTCTGCCTCTTAAGTTGACTGTGGTATCAATTGCATACAACATCCATGTTTATCTTCTTATTTTTATGTAATCTTCATTCAGTGCAGTTTCACATCAGATGTGGGTGCATGGTTGTTATAATGTTTTTCAAGACAATATTTTGTTCTTCCGTGATAAAACAAGTTATCACTCAAGAACTTTAGAGAAGTATTACTGATTTTGTAGTAATGTCTTTAAAGAAATCAGGTTGCCTTTAGAGAAGTCTTAGTGCTCCTATAATGTCCAAAAAAACCCCTACCTAAAAAAGTGGAGCAACTTCCTTATATCTGAAAACACTTAAAATATGTGACTGTACTTGGTGGTTCTTCCTGTGCCTTTTGCCTATTTTTTTTATGATCAGCCTTTGCAAAGAAACTTTAATCCTCATGCCCCCAATTTCTCAGGCAGTGTGCTAGAGGAGATATTATCGCTTCCATTGCAGATTTTAACTTTGAAATACACAGTAGTCTAAAGAAATGTGTTGTGTATTACAGGTTTTATAAGATTTAATCTATTGCACTTTATGTTCTGTTCCAAAGTCCACACAGAATCCAGACATTTTAAAAGATGCAGACAGAGAACATCTGCCTATCTGGTAGGACAAACTGAACATACTAGTTTCATGCCTTTTTCTTTTTTGGTAGTTAGGGCGTTTTCCCTTATTATGCAGCTGAGAGGATCATAAAAGTTTCAGAGAATGTATTAACCGAGGAAGTGTTTAAAATCCTGTGATACTGTTCACAATGAAGGTCTATGTATGAATATAAATTGTTATTATTCCTTCCATAGAAATGTCAAGCCCTCCATTCCAGATAGCTTCAATGGATGAGAATGGAATCCTCAATATGTGGGTGAGTAATATATGTATGAAAGAGAGAACATCACATGTTGGATTAATAAAATACTATTACATATGTAGTAGCCCAAATGAGAATTTATTCCCTGAAAAGTACAGCAACACTAGCCATTCTGTTGGAATTCTCCTTGAAATTTTTGACATGACTCCCTAATGCCATGATGTTATCCTTAGGCAAAACTATTAGGTACATGAATTCATGAAAACAGGCAATCAGTAGTTCTACTTCATAGGAATATATTCCCATATTTATGTTAATTAAATAATAGACCTCAGTCCTCTTTCTCCCACCTACTTCATTTTATTTGAATCACAGTGGTGTCAGAGACTGTACTAAATGTATGTGAAAAATGACATTCATAATTTATATAAAATGAATGTTCAGGAGGCAAAATGTGAAAATCTGTGGCTAAGATTACCCTGCCTAAAATATGACAGCCAGGTAAGCCCCAGGTCTGTTCCTCTTAATTACAGTTCTGACAACTCTTCTTTCTGTCAGATGTTTTCAGTCTTTTCCTCATGCAAAAATGAACCTGTTTGCATATGAATTGATCTTGGCTTGAGGAACTGAATGGCTCAGTGAATAATAAGGGGATAAAAGTATTTCCCTTCTGTATCACTAGTTAAGTCCTTTAAAGCTCTAAGTAACTTTAGTAGCAACAGATTCAGGCCAAATTATCTATGCTTTCTGTTTCATGAATAGTGAAAAGCAAAGAAAATGTGTTACAATTCCTTATTTGGGAGTTTAAGGTGGTTTCTTTGTGACTGACCAAACCAACAAGATGCCAACTAGCAATGAAGCGTAGAATGTAGCTTCCCATGTTCTGCTTTCCAGCAGGGAACGTCCAGCAGGCGTGTGAAGCTATTTTTAGCATTGCAGACATTGACAGGGGTTCTTCCTGTAATCATTATAATAATGTTAGACCTACCGAAATGTTCCTTTAGAATTATGTCATATATTATTACAACTAGTTAAAAAACTTTAAAGTCTAGTAAATATCTATTGCTTATTAATGTTAAATATTGACTTTACAGGTAGTTGTTGAGTTACAAAAAGTGGATTTAGCTGGTTCACAAACTGATTTAGGTGAGTACTGTACATTAGAGGTGGAATGAAATGCTTGAGTTTTGAGTTTATGAAGTTAGAAGAGAGAGGAAGAGTCAGTGATGGCAAAAAATAGTTTAGAAGAAGGCAAAATTACTGAGGAAAAGATTTGTCCTGAATAGGACATATACCTGATAGTTGGAATTATTTGTTAGATCTCATGTGAGTTATTTTCACTGCTATCTGAAATCTCGTATCTGAAATCTCATCTGCTAATTCTTTATTGGTCAACCATATTTCTTATAGTGTCAAAGCAGATTTCTGTGTTCTCAACAGGTTTGGTTTTTTTTTTTTTTTCCAAAGAATATAAGATTCTATGTCCTTCTCAGTCCTCCTTTGCTTTCTTTAGTTTTAACCAAATCTGTTACAGTGCTTCTGTTGATGCCTATATCTCCATTATGCTAATTGTCCTGAAAGGATTTTTTTTTTGGTGGGGGTGGGGTAAGGTACTTAATTTAGTGTAAGAAAAAAAGTTTTCATGAAAAAAGTAAAGGACAAAGTCCATTCCTTTTTCATTCCTTTTTGAGCTATGTGAATGAAGAAAAGTACATTTTTTTTGTTCTTTGAACAAATTTAGACTTACATACTTACCTAACTGGAAGAGGCTGTGATTAAAATCCTGATACATTTTAAAATACATATATAAGCAATGAAGTAATGCTAACAAACTAGAATTTCTGATCAGTTTTCTAATTTATAAGCTCGTGTGTGATGTCTGGGTATATATTGAGCTGCTAAAATTGGGAATTATGTCTGTGGAGAGGTATATTTTAAAGCTATGGACGTGTGTCAACACAGTTTTGCTGCTGCCAGCATTCATTTTTTTCCTCTTCAAAAAATTCTTGTCCTTGAAGGATTTGAATTATTTGTTATTATTACATTTTTTTCATTATTACACTCTCGCATTACCATAATTCATTGTCAAAGATCCAGGTGACATAAATGTGCATTTTCACCATTAGCTTTTATAGGGTTTTATAGAGGGATATTACAGGAAGTTACATGCATACTGTAAAACTAAAACAAACATGTTTCCCTTTCTCTGCCCTCTTTCTTTGATTTCTGTCAAAGATTACAGCTTTTCAGATTTGAATTCTGAAGTAAATCTAAATGATGTTAAGATTCTTACATATCAAAGGCTATATTTGCAATAAGAAATTTAATTATGAAATATCTTTTTACTTCTTAGCTTATGTTTTAATTTTATGACAGCACTTTCTTAATGCAAAATACTTAAATCATTTTCAGTAATTATTTCATATAATTTTAGGTTTAATTCCTGGAGGGAAAGTGAAGTTAATACATAGCTCTACTATGGACTTGAATAACAGGTAAGAAAACAGGGATATTTAGATTTCATATGTGTAGCTCCCAAAGCTAATTTTTCCTTTACTTTATTAATTTGTGGTTATGTAAGTTATATTTAATAATATTTTCATTAGTTGTTTGGGTTTTTTAATATACACTTCCTCCTAGAGCTAGTCATAGACATTTTAGATCAAGAGTTTCTTTATGCACTTGCATAGCTTTAGGAAACAACTTCCTGTATTTATATCATCTTTTACCTTCATGTTTTTCCTAGCCTTTTCCCAAAGGATGTACGCCAGAGAATGCCCCAGACACTGACTATTAAATTTCTGTCTTCTAATCCTAATCATTTCATTGTTGGAACAAACATTGTGAGTAACGTTCTGAAATTAATCTCATTGTTCTTTTGTTGGGGTTTTTTTTGGAAGCTACCTCATTTACTTGGCATTTTACCAGTAGACTGTGTATAAAATTTATCATTTGAGGCCATTATTAAAATGTTAGCTATTAAAATTTTTTAGCTATTAAGGTTATTTTAAGGTAGCTGCTCTGTGAATTATTTAACTCTTCTTGCAATACAAAATGCAAATTTTGTTTTGTTTAATTCATTTTCTTTATATTGTTCATAGGGTCTGGTAGGTCAAGGTACTAGAAATGATTTAAAAGTTCTTCCAAAGCTATTTAGACCCCAGCAGAGTGGACTGAGATCAATAAGCATCAACGCAATTGACTTCTTCCCTTTTGGAAAGCCGCTATTTTTGGTAGGAAAACACTTTAATATAATACAAGTTTCATTTTTTTAATTACTTGCTGAGGGAGGTTTTCTAATTTGACATGTTTAACTAGATGTGATAATTGATTTACTTCACTAATTCAAATCTACCACGAAGGGTGAGAACAAATCTTGTGTCCTGGTGTTCAGACTTTGCTTATGTAAAAGGTGGAGTGTCTGGCTCACGGAAACGAATGGCAATCTGACTTCAGCCTTATCACTTACTCTATTTTTTTTATTATTTTTTTTTTTTCCCTCCTGAAATTCAGCATTGCAAGCAGGTCTTTGGCTGTTAATGAAGCCTCAGCTGTTTCTCACTATTATCTTACATCTCTAGGGACATAATCATTTTGGAGACAAAATATCTGTATTGCTGTGAAATAAAGGTCTGTGGGGCAACTCTGGGCATTCCGCCCTTTCCTTTCTTTTCCTCTCCACATCAGGTGTACCCTTGGGGTATGTCTGTCAGTGTACCCTGTGGTCAGGTGTGTTCAGATCTGCCCTCAGCACTTCACATTGTCACACCCACTGTTTTTATTTGTCTCCCTTGTGAAAGATTTTATTCGGTGCAAGTTGAATCTAACTTTGGTAGGATTTTCTACTTCTACAAGTTTGTATCGGCAGAGTCCTTTTAAATATAAGCACAGGTTGCAGAGTCACTGTAAAAATTCTAGGAAGTCTTCCAGACGTAGAGATGGCCCAGGGTAGTAAGAATAAGTTATTTTCTGTTTTCACAAAATAGTTTATTTTGTACCTGGATTAGAGCAAACTTGTAAATGTTGTACTAGGCAAGACAAAGGTTATAGGAAGATATCTGGAAGCAGTGGTATCTGTCTGTCTTTGGATTTAGTTGTTCTTTATAAATCAGTTTAATATTATTGTACTGTTAAGCACTACCTGTCCTACTGAAAGCTATTCTTGGTTTTGCAGATTACATGTCTCACTAAGTAGCCGTCTGAATTGGTCTCTAGGCTCTGACCTCACCCCAGTTCAGACTCCTGTCAAGTTGTGCTGGCTCATAGTGTTTGTGAAGTTGATAGTTTGAGAACTTTTTTTTTAATAGGGAATTAGGACTTCAACCCAGGATTAGTGGATTAGATTATTCTAGTATGCTCAGTGTGGAGTTACTGCTTTTGAACTCAAAATTACATTAAAAAGTAAAATCCAGATGGTCCATAGAATGAGATATGAGAGGTATGTGACACTTGAGTCAGATTACTAATTTTGTTTATATGCTTGATATTCTCAAGAATTGAATCACAGTTTTTATCTTGTTTAGTATGTTCTGTTCCCAGGAAATATTTTCTTTTTGACTTTGATATAGGTTGGCTGTTCAGATGGAAGTATTAGATTACACCAAATGACATCAGAGTATCCCCTCATGCAGTGGAATGACAGCACAAATGGCCGGCCAATTATTGCCCTGCAGTGGGCTTTAACGAGACCCGCTGTGTTTTTTGTCCTGGATGCATCATCTAGTATTTACATTTGGGATCTTCTGGAAAATGATTTGTTGCCTGTGGCAAAGCAGACTATTCAATTAGCGAAGTAAGTACATTACGTTACTTTCTTTTTAACAAAATATTAAAATTATTATCATCTACATTTTGATTACAGTTTGAATGGAGTTTTTTGCTTGACATTAAATGTTAATTAGGATTTGCTTTCCTAACTATATTTTTTAAACTGTTAAAGATGTAGAAAGAGACTATGGCAAACTAAATTTTAGTTTATCCTTATTTACTTATTACTTTATACAGTGCGATAAAGGAGAAATATTATTAGTATAAATAAAAACCAGGTATAATGTTATCAGTTGATACAGATGTCTGTACATGGAGCAGTTACTGTTTATATGAAGAGAAAATCTTTGTTTCCAACGAGATTGCTGGACTGTTTAAGTTCAAAGACAGCTTTGCTGGATCACAATCAACCCCTAAAATAGGCAAGATGTTGGGCAACATTTTAAAATACCTATATATCACAGAATCACAGAATGTTAGATATAGTATCATTACCAATTTAAAGAAATAATTGTGTTCATTCTTGCAAAGTAAACAAGAATGTTTTTGGCTAGCATGTATTCACCAAGACTAACATCGGATAGCCTCACAATACTGTTCCTGTAGTCAGTGTAGAGACCCGGGTGTCCTGTAGATTGATGCAGAAAAGCAGATTAATTCAGCCTTTGAGTTTTATGGTCTTGAGGATTCTCTTTCCTCCCTGACGGGAGCCCTACTGGGAGACTCTGTCTTCCCTAGGCTTGAGTTAGGCTTGGTGTTTATCCCTCTAACTAAGTTTTTCCTTGTAGCCTTGTAAATTATAGAAAAGTGCTGCTAGTTTTGGGAGAAAATAATATAACTTTTAAAGTTGTGATACTGTACTGAAAAATACCGTAAAACATAGTTTATTTTTACAAGTTTGAAATAATTTTTAAGTCATGATTAGAAATTAATGATGGAATTTGTGAACAGAGGAATCACCTGTTAGATTTACATTAAATTATTGCAGCTGATGATGAGCTAAAGAATATGCTGGGACTTGAAGTAGTGAGAAATATTACACTGTGGTGAGCAGAAAAAAGGAATAATTTAGTTAACTATAACTAACCTGCTAAAAACATGTTTGAAAACACTAATTTCTATTAATTTTGCCTCAATTAAAAAATACTCCTCTGTTCTTTTGATTTCAGTGTTGTAACTATGGCTTTACTGGGAGAACCAGGAAAAACAAATGGATTGTTAGGCATTGCGCTGGCCAAAGAGTCTGGACAGATAGACATTCAGTATGTAAAGAAGAAGTGGGCATTGCCTCAGCCTGAGGAATCTGAAAAACTGAATTTGATTTTATTGCAGTCTATTTAGAAACAGTGCACCTATCTGGGTGTACAAATTATTGCGAAATATTTAGATTATTTTTCACTGCAATTAGAAGATTTGTAATGTAATTTTGTATTTGTATATAACTTGTACATATTTTAAAGAATAACAATGCAGTATTTCAGCTGAAACTATGTATTTTATCATAAAAAATGACAGAAGCAAATAGCATTATTATACTCAAAAAGATGAAGAATTGTATTTCATTGTTGAAAGTACTCTAGAAGTATATATTTTTTTAAAAATACTGAAAATATATTGCAATAAATTGCACTGCTGTTTCTCATTATTCTGCTCTGAAGTAAATGATAGCAATCCTTCGTCTCGTGAGCATAAAGTTGTGCCTCTGTATAAGCAACCTGAATGTATGGAGTTTTGTATCTCTGTCCCTTTTATATACCAACACTTGGTAAAACTTTGTTACATCTACCTAAAATCATTATGCAAACGTATCACAATACAAATTTACATTGCATGATATCTTACTTCTGATTTTGACCCTGAAACTTTGCAAAAGGAATACCTGACTAACTCAGCTTGTCCTGGTAAGTACACTACCTGTTTGGATCAAACTACTTAAACAATATGCATGTGAGATTTACTGAAATTCTAAAATCTTTGGGATTTCTGATATAAAACAGAAAATACTGACCTGTTTTATTCTGCAAATAATTTCCAAAGCTCTTGTAGCGAGGAAGAGGCTAGTTGTCTATCATGTGGTACTAATTTTGCTACACTGTTGGTAAAGTTTGGACCAAGACCAAGCACTGAAAATGTCTTTAACTTTTGTAGCCTAACAACTGATTTAAAGATGATGAGGAAAACTATGATTAAATGAACACAGATTTGGTGGGGGGAAAAAAGGACAATTGGAAGACAATGCATTCAGAATTTAGTGACCATATATTTAAGATATATACCATCTCCTAAAATAGATTAAAATAATTTGTAAATTCTAATTAACTAAGTGCAAACGTTTTTCTATGTAAATTGTTACTTAAATTGAGCAAACTCAAAGTGGCCACATGATGGTGCCAAGTCACAGCAGTAAAAAATTAGTGCCTTATATAAACAACACACACTACTTCAGGAGTGAGTACGTTATAGTACATTGCATGTTCTTCTTCAAAAGCAACCGCTGCAATCCAGGGAGGCCAATGTACTGTGGGAGAGATGTGTATTTCAAAAGACCATTTTTTCTATCCTAGTTCCCTTGTCAGCCATAGATATTTTTTTATGTGCATAAACACAAATGACTCTCCTCATCTCCACATCTTCCTATCTATTAGAATAGCTTTAGTAATCCAGATAAAAATGGCAGGCACTTTTCACAGTAAGGTAGCAGAGCATCACTACTGGGATGCATAGTCAAAAAACAAACCCAAGTCTCTCGCTCTTTCCC
>NW_010336466.1:33392-44109 GCF_000700745.2 Antrostomus carolinensis
GAGACGAAAGACACACACTCCACCACTTCCTCCCCTGATTTAAGATAAAAATTAAGCTTTCTCTGAAAGAAATCTCTCTCTTACTGTAATTTAATAACTTTCAGGACTTAATCACCCTTAATTTTCTTACTGCACCAACTTCTGTACATGGGAACTGCAAACAAAGTGTTGGGTTTTTTCTGCCTTGTGCTGTGTGCAGTGGTGGTGGGTTTTTTCCAATATGGAAAAAGGGAAAAATAGTGTCAACCTTAATGGAGAAGTACCTGTTGCTACTTTTGAGCTGCTGTTGATAGGTATACTTGAATTCAAAGGTCCAAGCTTGTACTGCCTGGAGAGCTGAGTGTGAGCCAGGTCTTGCACTGGGCCTGTGTTTCTTGCCTAAAAGATGAGTTTTCTCTCTTGAACTGCAAACTAACATAACAATATAAATGTATCCTGTGCTGATAGTTGCTGTTATGAGAATGTGAGGAAAAAATGCGTAGAAGTTTGTACTCTTTTGCGTGTTTTCTCACTGGGTAAATGCAGACCATTAGAGTGATACTCCATGTCATTTTAACAGTTGAACGTATTGATGTAACCATTTTTGAGCGTGTATCTGATCAGAAAAGTGGAAAGTAGTGGTAGGCTGCAATACAAGGCAAGCATTCCAAGTGTAAGGACTTACAAAATTGTTTCAAACAAAGTATTTAATTTTCCATCAGCTGCTTCTGATGATTTTCAAGTTTATATTTTTAACATAACACATCTTTCATAAGAAAGCAACAACATGATTAATTAAAAATGGGACCCTGTATATGAAAGAAAGAAGTTCACTGTTAATTCCAAAGTATTTTCATATCCATATAATTTTTACTCATTCCTACGATATGTGTGAATATGCACATACATTCTATTGAATGATCTTTATATAGGACATAAACACTATCATCATGAAACATTTAAAGTGGCCCCAATAAATATATTTTTTTCCCACCTGTGGGCAATTTTGGAATATGTATTCTTAACAGTATGAACTGTAGTTAAAATTAACTGAGCCATATAATAAAGTCTTACTGGTTAAATGATATAAAAGTTAATTCACTATCCACCCATATTAATAGCTTTTATAAAGTACAACCTCTTGCTCTTAAGCCAACAAGTACTGGCAGCAAGCTTGAAAATTTTTAAAGGATGCAAAATACCAGAAAGTTTTGGATAAGCTGCTTTTATTTTCCACTTTATGAACATGCTTTTAAAGCTTTTTCTATTTAGAACATAAATATTAATATTGTTTTCATTGGATTTTGTCATCTCACAGATGGGAAAATGAAGTTTTCAGTAGCTGAATAATAAATTAACTGAGGAACAGGATTCTCAAATCAGATGACTGATTGATTACAACTGTTTAGAAATGCTTTTATTAACCTGTCAGCCTGTATTTGCAGTAGAGCTTAGGAGAACAGGAATAGCATGACTCTTCTTTTGTACCAGAACATTTCTTTTTAATTGTACTGAAGGTGACCTAATGCAATTTTGCCTTAATTGATCATAGCTGTCATTTAGTTAAGATGTGTTGAAGGATACAGGAGCAATGTAGCTTCCATAGCAATGAGGGAGTATTCTACTGGCTGGGATATTTTTAGCAGAACACATTTAAATCATAAAAAGAGTTATTTTTAAAGGCAGATGGATTTGCAAAGTCTGTTTAGGGCTGTTCTAGGTGCAGAAGTTGGCTGGACTAAAGCAAATACTGAAGTGTCATTGAGTTACACAGACTGTTGGAATAGGTTTATGTAAAATTAACTTGGGAAGTAACCAGAATTTGGCCACCAGTGGCATTCTTGGTGGCATGCAAACCAGGAAAAGTTATGAAGATACTGGGACAGGAAAATGGTTAATGAGCCATATTTTTATTGCTAGCTTAATTTCCAATCAGGCTTACCAGGATTCTATTTATAGACAAATGCTTGTTTGTCCGTGTGTTTCTGAGCCTCCTCGGCTGTGAGAAGGAAGACAGCAATTCCATTTACAGCTCCCCTTAAAAAAAAAAAAATCAGCTAAATTATCTTTTACTATCAGCTCCTGAAGGTTTCAGAAGGTTTCAGGAAGTATATCAATACAAACTCTTTTACCCTAATTTCTTGCATTATTCAAACTGATATAGGAGGGCCTATGTCTTGATGTTACAACATAAAAAGTGGTGATATAGGTGCCGCCCTGTGAAAACCAAGTAGCATGTGGAATTATTTATCCTTTTCTTTTTTCTAACACTACAGGAAATATCCCACTGGAGCTTATTCAAATATGGGTCATATTTCAGACAGAGTTTTCCCGCTCGCCTCTCCTGTGATAATCGTTGGCATGAACAGTGGAGATGTGGGCTGCCCAGTGCTCGAAGCTCATATCAATCGTATAAATGATCAAAATTACACTTCTGATTATGTTTTTTGCAAAAGCTTAACATGAAGGGGGAAGTATTTACATATACTTTTAGTGGTAATAATAATAATTTTTTGTTTAGATCAGCCGTGCCCAGAATTAGCTATTTTTAAAGAAGTCAGCAAATGCAATTAAGCAAATAGCTGTTGATGATGGCTGGGAGGAAGGGGATGCTTCCTTCCCTCCTTGCAGCATTTTCCATGACCTTTCTCTACGTACACTGGGATTTGTTCAGCTTTTCCTTTTTATATTCTGCAGCCACTGGTACCAGGCCTGCTATACTGGGGATGAAAAGATGTCCCTTAATCAGGTCACCTGAGATCTTGAATGATTTAAAGTGTTTTTATAGCTGGCACTGGAAGCTGGAGATTGTTACCTCCACAGCAGATACTGCATTGGCAGTAGCAATGCAGACTTTTTCTGTGTCTGCCAATGTGCAATAGTGAACCTGTCCGTAATGACATAAATTCTTTATACCTCAGGGACCTAATTGAAGCCAACCAAAATCAACAGAAATGTTGTCATGTGTCTCTCATATTTCTTTTATACAGGCTGTGAGAAGTAACAGAAAGTAAATTTCTTGATGCAGGTCTTTATTTTTCCTATATTTATATACAGGTATTTATAGCTCCTGGTTGTCCCCTTGATGCTCTCTTTGCTCTCAGTTTGCTTTCAGAAACTACATTGTTTTCTCTTGAATGGTCAACATTAATATTGGTTTGATGCCAGTGGCTGCCACTTGAGAGAGGTAAAATCACTCAGTCTATTTTCAGTAGTTTAAAGTGTAAAATAATAAATGCTTTGAATTTGTTGAATGGCACAAAACGAGGAGAATTCAGATGTGTGTGAGATCGATTTCCAGCTGCTAGCAGTGACCAGACCTGGCTGCCTTGCCTCCTTACCAAGGTGCCAGCTCTGCACTCCAGAGATCCTTCTCTCTTCTGGATGCAACGGTGGATTATGCTAAATCCTGAAAACTATCTCATACCTGTGCTGTTCGGATACCTGCACGAGTATGAGGCATGAGGAAGTCCAGTGGTCCATGAGATCTGGATTCAATTTCCATTCCTCTCAAAATGCCCCATGTTAGGGGGAGCACCGGCTCTCCCTGACCGGGCAGGGCAGAGGTTATCCACCACGGCTCGTGCCTGGCTGCCCTTCGCTGTGACCTAGGTGCACCTCAACATTTGCAGCAAGACGAGGCCAGCTCAGAGGGTCCTGCTTTCTGTGAAATCTGCTTCTGGGACAAGAAGGGAATACGTGAAATACATGTTTGATTGTGCCTTCTTGTCCTCTGTGATGGTGCTATTTCAAACACTCCAGGAGCTGTGTTGTGTACACAGAATATGGTTTATCAATCTCAGTGGCTTGGTGCAATGTGCTTCTGTGTTAAACTGGCCTTAAGACTGGCATGAGGTCATTGGACCAGATTTACAGAGGTAGAGTCCAATTGTTTGAGAGCATTGATGGGCTTGAATTTGAGCACAAGGAAATCTGTGCTTTTTTCTTCATATTGGTTATGGACATAGTGTCAAATACAGATGAATACAAGCACTAACACTTGTACATAGTTAGAAAAATCCATATTTTTCGTGGATATAGCTTAAGCTTTTTGACACTGTGCCATTAAACTGTTGGAATTTCAGCTCCAAATAATTTATATCCTATTATAAATTAAAGCAGCCTAAGCACTCTGTTCTCCAATTTTACACTGGTGCAACCCAATTGAAAACAGCAGTGATATCTTAGTAAAAGCAAGAGTAAAGTAATATTGTAATAGCCCATACTACCCACTGACATTTGTAGCATGATTATTTTTCACCTTTCGTTGAACCCTCAGGTCTATTGGATTCATTAAGCTTTGTAATATATTTGTTGCCCTTTTCTCCCAGATGTCAAGTGGTTTTTGCTTTTAGGAGTCTGAAATAGAACAGCTTCATTGGAAACTAATCCTATGCACAGGTCAGATAATCTGTTACTGCTGAATAGGTTTAATACAATAAATAAAAAGCAGTTAGAATATATTATTAGTCTTTTTAGTCAAGCCTTGAGGTGGCTACAGTGTTCTTTAAGAGCTCTTTCCTCTTAGCCAAAAGTTCTGCTTCAGCAACTGATAATTTCACTGCTATTCCTCTTCTGTCTTTCTAGTGACCAGGCAAAACCATTCAACTTGTCTAGACCACAGCTGTTGCACGTCAGGGGATTTCATAACTTGCCGCTAACTCAAACTATAATGTTTTTTATCTGTTACAGAAGAAAAAGACGTAACACAGAAGCTGGTTAGACACATATTTTAAAAGCCACAGTTTTAATCCATTTGATTCTTCTTGGAGACAGACAAACAGAGAGCTGGATGAAATACCAGTGTTGTTTAGAGATATGAAGAAACTCTTCCAGAGACTTCAAGAAAGGCTAGAGCTAGCCCCATGAAACTACCTCATCCGTAATCAAATATTTGCAGTCATGTTTAAATAGCAGAGTCAAACAGTGAACCCTTACAGTGAGTTACATAAAGATTTGAATTACTGACTGCATTTGGTACTGCAGATTTCAAATGCCATATCTTAAGGACAAAGAACTATGAGAAAAATTTAATAAATTTTCCTCATACGGAATAATCTTTGACAACCAGTTGGAAATCAAGTTCTATGGTACTGTCGAAATAAGTAATCAAGAAAACAGTCTTTGTCTTACAGAGCTTATGTGATGTAGGTGGAAAAGATTTTTTTTTAAATTGCTGCATTTATTTGCAATAGTACCATGATACTTTTAATGACCATGCAGTTGAGCCAAGGGACAGACTGATTAATACCAGAAAAGTAGGATAAATAAAAAAAATGGATCTGAAACTGCCCTTCTAACCTTTATGTAGAAAATTAATGATTACTGAGGTTACTTTAGATATCTAGCTATTTTTCATTTTATAAGACAGTGTCAAAGGGCCTCATTTAAAGATTAATTAATCCAAAATAATGAAATTCACATCAAGGTATAATGAAATTCCTTCATAGGATTTGTTGGAGTTACAACACAGGACCTAGTTTACAGAAAGGAAGTGCATTACTGTAGATTCCCTAAGTTTCCTTAGGCTTTTAGTTGCTCAATAGTTAGCATTTTGGCAGTTCAGCATGATCAATTCATTAAGCAAATACATTGTTAATTATGTCATGGCTGCATGGGGCCCATGCTGTACAGATACAACTGAAAACTACCTATCCACAACCTTCAAAGACATTAAGAGAAGTTTACATTTGTTTAACCTCCAATTTGCATTCTTTTCATATTTTACATAGATAAGGATTTCACAACATACTACATTTCATATCCTTGCATCCATGTCTTTAAAAACAAAAACTTCACTTCTTTAGTGTTTTTACTGATACCTGAAGTTTAAGTTCTTTCTAAAATATCTATCCATACATGAAAATAGCCATATTCAGGCAACAGGTTGATCTTATCCCATCCACATGGACCAACAGCAAAAGCTGAAGAAAGAAATACAGAGTAACACAGGAAGCACACAATGATCATTTTCTTCCAAGTATGGTATGTCTTCCAAGCTTCTGGCAATCTGTGGCATAGGAATTTTCTGACTCAGATGATAGCAGATCACAGTGTTTAGGAGAAAGAGAGGCATTTTCCCCAGTAATTCATCCAATAGCTTTTAAAAGCTATTTTTAATTTGGCCTCCAAAAATTTTGTGGCAATGTATTCCACCAAATAATTACACTGTGTAAATAAATACTTCTGTTTTAAGCCTACTGACTGATCAATTAATTAACTATGTCCTAGATCTTGTATTATCTGAAAAGGGAAACTTTAGCTCAGAAATAAGTAGGGAAATTATTATTTCCCATGCAATCCCTGCCTATTAATGACTCCTCGTAGGAAAACTCTTCCAAATATTCATCATTCATCTCTATGTTGAAGTGAGTTGCATTTAGAGCATGATTTAGGCTCAAATGTTGTCTTACTTTAGACTACAAAGGTGTTTTCTGTAATAGTCACACCTAGGAATACCAGTAAATTGAGTCAGACCCTTGCTGCAAGGACACTTGTTTAGATAAGGAAAGTAGATGTGTGTTGAAATTAGCCTCCAGCAGAGCCTGGGAGCTGCAGCCCTTGCGCAATGTAGATGTAGCCTATTTGACTCTAGTAAAGATCAGTAATGGACTACTTCATTACTCTGAGATCATTTTTTAAAATAAGGGATCCATATTTTGGCATAGAATCAGGCTAGTGATGTGGTAGGTCAACCATTTTGATCCCCCCAGAGAAATGAGAAAAGTAACTTTCATTTAGAGATCGAAGATTTCCAAAGCAGAACAGAAAGGAAGGAGCGTTGCAGGACAGGGGCCGCTGGTGTGAGCAGAGGGGTTGCCGTCCTTAGACAAAGAACCTGACAAAGAACAAATGCCCTGTGATCCAGTGGAATCTTTGGGCTTGTGAACTCTAAGGCATGGGATCCAAAGCTGCTCACACCTCAGGGACAGACAAACTCCAGGATCTTGTGACTCCTGACACTCCTTCAGCGTAGCTGCATGTGTATCGAGGAAGCCTACATCTGTTAAAGGATGGATGGTCGTAGGTGCTGACTGCTTGACTGGCCCTTAGGTAGATTTATCATTTTGACAACAATAAGTGTGTGAGTCCTTTTAGTGTTTTGGTTTTCAATATCTCCAGGGAGACGTTCCATTTCAAAGTGCAAAACATAAAACCAAACAGGTATCCAAGACTGAGCTAGTTAAGGGAGGCTTGGTGGAGTACCTGGGGGGAATGAGTCCTCTGCATAATGCAGTGGAAAAGCTGTGATTATTTAGAAAAGAACAGATTATCCGTGACAATAATTCTCCTTTTCTTAATTATGCCTCAGTAGGCATCTTTTTAATGTAAATAATATTTGTTTGATCCATAATATTAATATTTTGAATCTTTTCATGTGGGAATCAGAATGAGTCAAGGTGTAACACATTAGCAACTGACAGATATTGGGATAAACTGGCTCTTAACCAGTTTGTAGGAAATCGTAGGAAAAACTGCAATTTGTTGATCAGTGTTGATCAATATTAATCTTTGAAATCAAAGATCATGGAGAGCGGTGGCATTATTCAATCCCTAAGAAAGAACCAAAGACAAAGTGTAGTTATCTTGTTCTTAAAACACACTTTCAAATACACAAAATACAAATATTGATGTGAGAAAGGAATATAGGAAGTATTAATCAATGGAAGTTTTAAATATAAATGCTAATTAAATAACACAAACGTATATATATATTTATCTGTATATAAAACTTGATATCTGACTCTAGGTAGTTTAGAGATCTAATTTAGATTACAAAGCTGCTTAGATTTAGACTAAAAGCCTGCTTTGTAAATGTAGGCAGCACCTGCTGTGTGGCTATTACCTGCTCTCAAAATCAAGCTTGCCCTTGCCCAAAGGACCTCAATCCTGGGCCAGAGACAGGCTCTGCTGGTGTCCCTGCCAGGCAAGAGGTACCACTTATGCATAACAGCAAAACAAGCCGGATTTAGGATTCAGCATTCTTTAGGGTTCCTGGAATGTCCTAAGATAACGACCATTAGGGTGATGTATTTCAAAGAGGGAGAAAAATGTTCCTCCATGACATTTCTCAGACTTTTTTGTGTCAGGGTATGATTGACATGATTCAAATGAATGAAGAGAGACTGGGGAAATGTTAGTCTCTGTAAATCTCATAAATGTCTTCATCTATGCCAACATGGATCTGAAATCTACTCTCTTCAACCCACCATCAGTCTGACAAACTAGAGGTTTCATTATAACAATATAATTTACTTCCAGCTCTCAAACAACAGAGGCAAGGCATCAGTTCCACAATAAAAAAATCATCATGGAAAGCTACTGAAATCAAAGTTTCTGAAACATTGTTTTAGTAGTTTCTCTGCAACACATTTCTTAGAGATAAAATATATAATATTGCAGTGTAGAGCCATCAGCACTGCCTCAGAAAGGGCTACACAACTGCTCACTGCTCTGCCTTTCAGCCAGCTTGTGCTGAAGCCGGTGCCTTCCCCATGGGCAGGCACTCTAGGTATATATAGCAAATGGGCTGAAGGGCATCTATAGGCTGACAGCTGACATAAAGAAAATCTGCAATGAAAATTTGCAATGTCAGGCGTATGCAGTTCTGTCTGTTGATATTAGAGGCATTTGCAATATTTCTATAACTTGTATCATTCAGCAGCTGAGTGAGACTCAGAGCATCATCTCCTGGGGGATCTGAATGTCTGATCTCCAAGAAGGGTCATGAAAAATTTCTAGTAAAAGTGGCATGATTCAAGTGAAATGAAATGGTGAGGCAAGATTAGTAGCTGCATATATTTCATAAACGTTTTCCTTTGTGTGAAACCTTTATTTTCCTCACTCCTATCACTAGTCTGACAGACTGCACTAAAATAACATGGATTCGGTGGGGCATGACACTGATGAGAAGTGGTGCTGCTGTGTCCCAGAAAAAAAAAAGCACAGATTTGGAGTGTTTGTATTAAAATCACTCTGGAAAACACTTCAACCTGTGCCCTGTGGAGTGCATCTTGTGGGTGCTGAGACTGAGCACCAATATTCAGACATCCAGCAAAGCTCTCCTCTGAAAGTGCTGTCTGAAATACTGTCTGGTACTTTTTTGAGGGGAATCTCAGGATGCCAGGTTGGCTGATGTGGCCACTGATGTCTGCGATACAATTGCAATGGCTGCTGAGAAAGCAGATGGAGACTCTGATGTTATAACAGGGATACACCTACAGGTTGTATCCTTCGACCTCTGTTTGGTCTCTTTAATCTCTTTCATCCCATGGTGATGGTGAAGACCAAAGCTTTCATACGGCATGGCAGGAGGTAGCGAGAGGAAAGGTGCCTGTGTTGCTGTAGAAGGGGATCAGGATTGTAGGGACTTTCTCCCCCTTACCTTCCCCATTAGGACAGAAGAAATCTGGGGAGCCGCCACTGAAGGAGAAAGGGCACAAATCTGAGTAGCTCACCCATATGCTGGTGAGGAGGAAGGAGCAGGAAGGCAAGCAGGAGGGGATATGTCCATGCTACACATTCCCTCTTCTCACACCAGACATTTCTGCATCTTGCCCATATGCTTTAAACTGCCCAAACTACAAACCACAAATTGTTAACTGATGAAACTTCCCACATTTCTAACTTGTTCTTTTGTAGAACCAGTGTTGCCCAAACAGATCCTGCAGAGGAGAAATCAAAATATAATTAAAAAAACAATCTTGCTGTTGAATGACTTACAATATCAGGTTGAGAGATCAAACAAACAAGTTCCATTTACTTGAAACATTGTTGAATGCTTCAACGTCTTGTGATGCACGCTCACACCATCTTCCATCATTTGCATTTGTTAGAGTAAAGGGGGAAAAAAACCAACCCACACCCAAAGTGTCTAGTAATTGGCTTCAAAGCAACAAATGTACAAATTCAGATCTAATGGCAGAATTCAGAAGGAAGAGGCTGGACCATGAACCCCAGCTGTATTAGCTGGGACGTTTGGAGATACTGGATTGGGAAAAAAATGAATGCAACAAACAACTAGAGGTACCCACAGTTCTTAGACTTAAAGTGATATTGTTTTTATATTTAGTTTATTAATGTCTCCTTCTTGTCACTTTGTACCTATAAACCCGATTGCTCATCCAGCCGAGATGAATCGTTGCTGTTTTGCCCTTGCCTAATGTGTGGTAATGGTGACCCTAAAGGACAAGGTTGCAAATTACAAAAACCACTATCACACTGTGTAACAATCCCCAAGCGTTCTACATGCCCCAGCAAGTATCTACGAGCCCTCAGGGCCAAGAAGGTTTAAGAAGGAGTCTCCTTATGGATATATAGCAGTGCAACCACTGCCCTGTGCTCCAGGTAAGCTTTAAGCAGTTACCATGTGCCTTAATAATCCTAGATTTTTACCCTCTGATTTTAAGGCAGGTGCAGTACTTAACTTGGGGTACACAGAAAAGGCTCTCTGCTCCTGGAACACAAGCTCTCCAGTCCTTTCCCACAACCTCATCCCTTTCCATTTAGGTACATGCAAACTATTAAAGCACTTTTAGGTACAGAAATCCAGGTTTGCTAGGTTATTTTTGGTTATTCTATCTGTTGAAATTAATCTAGAATCTAATCTACTATACCAGCAATGTAAGACATGAAGGGAGTAGTGTTTAAGCCCTGCATTTCTGCTCAGCTTGTATTTCAGAGCCCCATATTAAAATCTGCTATAGGTTGTGGTTTGTTTTTTGTTTTGTTTTGTTTT
>NW_010336467.1:0-13169 GCF_000700745.2 Antrostomus carolinensis
GAACAGAAGGAGAGCGGGTATCTCACCCTGAGGGTCTCTCGCCCTTCCTTTAACTTCATAGATGAAAACAGTCGTAATTCGAACAGAAGGAGAGCGGGTATCTCACCCTGACTTACCGCATGACCTTGGCTGGATCCGAGATTAAGCCAAGATTTAAATGCGAAGTAGTGCTCGTATGAAGACTTTCCAGCCTCTTGTAAGGCCCTAGATATCCTTACTGGAGGAAAGCCAGAGAAAAGGCTTCCATACATCTTCCAGGTACATTTTAGTCTTGATCTGGATGATCTAATAGGTTATTAATTCTCAACGGGCTTACCTGGTGACCCTTTACGTTAAGGATGGGATGTATATAGTGGATATTCTTTACAAATAAAGTGATTTTTTCCCCCACAGTTGGTTGGAAGCAGCATTTGCAGCAAGCCGCCATGTTTCCAGTGTATGCTATTTTTGTCCAGCCTGTGCTCTCATAGCCAGGAGTGACAGCTTTAGGAAATGTGGACACTGCTATCGAGCTCTGAAAGCTAATGCTTCCAGGTGCTATAAATCAAACGTGGTGTGTGCCTCTTGGGTTGTTTTCAGCTAACAAGACTTTTTAGATTAGTGTCATAAAGAGAAGTGCAGAAGTTAACACACCCAAACTACATTTCAGACCTCTTCTGAGATCTTTCCTTTGACTGAGTTTCCACTTTTCTAATTCCCTCTCTGTAAAGGGATGATTTTGCTAAATAAATCCTAAAGCCTGATGATTTCACTAAATGGGTAGTTCTGTGATACTTCCTGTGACACTGGTGGCAGCATGTTCATATCCTGTGAACTGAACTCACCTTTTCCTGGGGTGTACACTTAATGTGGGGGTGGTGGGGAGAAGCTTAGTGGATGGAATATAGAGCTAAATTGAAGGCTAGCTGTAAGGTCTTATATCCTGATAGTCACCCAGCATCTTTATGATGAAGATCTCCCAACTTTTATGAAGCTTTACATGTTCTAGGGATGAGTTTGCCTGAAAGGCAGCGTTAAAACATGCTAGAAAGTGTAATTGTTTTGTAATTGTACAAAATCTGTTAGAAAAAGAATCAAATCAACAGTGGAACCCTTGCAACTGCTTATCTTATTTTTAAATGTAAATCTTCTTTTAAAATCTTATTTTAAAAAGAAACTGGTAGACATTGGATGCTAAATAGTGGTCTCCAGTTCTTGACTTGACTTGTGGGAATTAGGCAACCACTTTTTTTTGCTAAGTTGTATTAATTTAAGTGTGAACCCTTTGAGGGCTAGAAAACATAATGAAAGTTAAGGCAGAAGACCTGGTGGACAAGATTTCCTTTGTGTATGAGTCAAGTGTAAACACTGGGACTTTCTGTAGGGATTCTTTTGTATTTGTAGTCTAAGAAACAATGAAAACACACAAGACTTGTTGGTACTGTGGTTGTAAGACCACTGCTCTACTGTTCATTTTGCTGCTGACACAACAGCATCAATAGAGTTCAAGACAACTGATGATGCTCTTTAAGTTTGAACATCTTAATTTCAAACATCAGATCTTTATGCACCTGATGAAATAGCAAGCTCTTTGTCGGTTCAGAAAGCTGGTGTTTTCTTCTTTGCCTTGCACATTGTAAGATGAATACCTACAGAGGAACATTTTTAAAAATGAAAGTAAAATAAATAACGTTACTCTAAGTACATATTGGTATTTCTGTTCAGAGCAGCAGTACCTGTGGAGAGAGCACTCGTGAGATCAGCATAAACGGCCTATTTGATGAGTTAGGAAACATTTGAATTGCTTGTTCTAGTTTTTAATGTTAGAACCTGGGCCTCTTCATCTGAGTAGGTTGAACAGGTTGCCCAAGGAAGTTGTGGATGCCCCCTCCCTGGAAGTGTTCCAGACCAGGCTGGATGAGGCTTTGAGCAACCTGGTCTAGTGGAAGGTGTCCCTGCTGATGGCAGGGGGGGTGGAACTGGATGAGCTTTAAGGTCCCTTCCAACCCAAACCATTCTATGAGTAAGTAATGTTCAAAGAGGGAATCAAAGTAGAGCAAGGCCCTAGCAGGGTGGTGCTAGTTGTTACCCTGGCTGTGGTCTACTGTGCTTGAAACAAACCAAAGGTAAAAGTGATAGTTCTGTTTAGAAAACTGGATACTTTTTTACAGGTGCCCATATAAAATCTCCACCGTTGAAGTAATTATTAACTTCTTGCTGAAACTGGTAATAGACTTGGCGAGGGGGGAGTGGGAAATAGACTGATCTTCAGCTGCTCTAAAGAATCCCTAAAACTTTGCAGGCAGTGAATATTATACTGGTCTGAGGTCCTAGTTTTGCTATATTAAGTCTGGACCTCTTCCAGAAAGACATAGCTGGTGGAGTACTGCTTTCAGAGCTAGAAGATTGTGAGCTGTCAGTTCCGTAAAATAATGTTATGAAGTGGATTCCTTGCTGAGGCAAATGTGAAATAGCACATTCCAAAATGCTAGTGACCATCTTCCATGTTCTTCTGCACTGCCCTGTACTGTTTTCTTGTTTCACTTATGACTGCTGTTAAATTAACTTTCTGTTTTGTTTTTAAGTGTCTAACAATCATAGAATCATAGAATGGTTTGGGTTGGAAGGGACCTTAAAGCTCATCCAGTTCCAACCCCCCTGCCATCAGCAGGGACACCTTCCACTAGACCAGGTTGCTCAAAGCCTCATCCAACCTGGCCTGGAACACTTCCAGGGAGGAGCATCCACAACTTCCTTGGGTAACCTGTTCCAGGGGCTGACCAGCCTCACAGTGAAGAACTTCTTCCTAATATCTAATCTAAACCTCCCCTCTTTCAGTTTAGAGCCATTTCCCTTTGTTTTGTCATTAGTTGCCCTTATGAAAAGTCCCTCCCCAGCTTTCTTGTAGGCCCCAATGTAACAGTGCTGTGATGGATCCAGTTGATATATGAAGGTGAAGAGTCTTTTGTGACTAAAAGGGGTAGAGGTGAAAGAGTTGACTCTTCACAGGTATCTGTTGCTTGGCATACAGAAAATATGTTGTTAAATCTTAATCCTGGTGATTTTAAATGGAGCATGAGCGAGCTCGAGTTTCACTGTAATGTCTGTGTGGCTGGGTGTTCTCATCTGCCTCTTCTGACTGCTTAGAAGTAACTTTTGCTTTTTACTTTAAGAAGCTGCAGTGGAGCCAAATGGAAAAATTGCAGACCTGAGAGAAGAAGACTGGACCTGCTGCCAACTTCGAGTCGTTGGAGCAGCTCTTGGATGTCAAAACAAAACCTGTTCTAATGGCAAAATCATAGGGTCTAAGCTACTTTATTGTGAAGCAGTCTGGAGAGCAGCATAGGCATAAAGCTGACTGTTACTTTTCATTAAAAATGAGTAAACAAACCATTCATACTAGTACTGTTCTACTACACTTCAGGATGAAATTTGCATGGTTAAAATGTAACTTTACAGAAAAATGTTACTCCTGATTGTAGGGTAAATGAGACTGGAGTAGGTCCAGTTAGAAATAGGAAACTCCTTCACCCAGATGTAGGAGAAAGCCTCTTTGGAAGAATCTGATTTAGGATTATTAAAAAAAGTGTAGAAATATTTCTGTGAATTCTCAAGACTTTGAGAGGACTCAGATTTTCAAGAGGAGTTCATTCTGGACTTCTGTCAGATCACAAGGGGGGAGGTTTTTTTCCTGTAATGCTAAATGCAATGTAGCTGTCTTTTTGTGACGATATGAAGTGTTACCAGGTAGGCACAGGGCAGATGATCTTAGTTTAATGTCACAGCAGGTCCCTCTGCAGCAGCCTTGCTTAACTTTTTTTCAGTGGCAAGACTATTTCCAGCTTTTCTCTCTCAAACTGAAGCAGGATATGAGCAGCTCCCAGAACTGTTCTAGTATAAAAAGGAGAGAGGATGAGGCACGTTCCATTCATTTGGAGCTGTTTATCTTCAGCAGTTACAACTGTTAGAACTTCTCAACAGTCGAGAACTGTACCTCTGGAAATTCATGAAGGAATTAAAAGGAATTAGTGCATGTACAGACTGTTGTGACTGTCTTGAGAACAGCTGTTATTGGAGGATGATCAAATTGTCTGTATGTGCTTTAAAAATAAAAATAGACTGACCTGTATGGTGGGACCTATTGCAGGTGAAGTTGTCTCATGAAAATCCCCAAATAGTGATTGAGCTTCACGTTGTACTGCGTGCAGGTCTGTTTAATGGCAGAATCCTGCCACGGGAGAAATTTAGCAAAGCAGCTATCAATCCAGGGCTATTTTAGTGCCTTTTGGGCATCTAGAAGTACCAGAGATTAAGCTAATTTGTTGATTCAGTATTTTTTGTTTGTTCTAAGCTGTAAAGCTTAAGCAATGGGAACTTATTTGTGTGTTTAGTTCTAGAGCTTCCACCTTGCCTACTCTGTATCTCAATAAGTAGGAAACTTCTGGTGGCTTGTTATTGAGATGTTTGGGAACAGAAGACAAAAATTTCACTTCCCCTATCATAAATCCACAGTGTGCATTATTGAAACAAAAGTAAGTAATAAACTGCTTCTGAAATTTGGTGCACTGATCAGTTTGTAACATAAGAAAGAACTTAGATATGTATCTTCTAAATTTGAGTTTTTTCTTCTGTGACACAATAGAGTAGAACTTTCCAAAAAGTAATGCTGAACACCTTAGATGGAGTCTAAGGGGAGCTCTAGATATTTGGCTACTGAAAGGTGACCCATGCTGGGTTGTGGGCATAGGGCAGCTGTTACAAACATTAACTTACAGTAAAACCTGTTTCTTGCTGCTAATTCTGAGCAGGGACTCAAATGCTTCTGCTGCTTGTGCAGAAATGCTGTCCTCCCTCTCTTTGTGTTGCTAGTTTTTGTGTTGCTGAATAAAAGTGATGATTGTGTGATACAAAGTAGAAAATGTGAAGCCTGTTGAGACAACTTTAAAAAGGAAGAAAGAAAAAAAAAAATCAACCCCCCCCTAAACCCACATCAAAATAGGCCCAACACTCAAGGGAGGAAAAGTGTTTTGAGGGGAGAATCCAAGGTAAATGACTTGGTGAGAAACTCTCGTGATGTCACTTACCTTTAATACCAAATTTTTAAGATTCTTCTAGTTTAGATTATATTTTTCTCTCCTTTTAAACAGACCCTAATTTGCTGTTTGTCTTTGGACAGTAGGTGGACCCTTATGCTCTGAAGTGCAGGAATAGCATCTAGTATCTTTTCCCTTCCCCAGGTGAACATTTGTTACTGTACAGGTATAGATGCTGCTCTCAGGTTAATTTTGGTACTCTTATTTCTATTCTGTTTCTCTGCTTTTGAACTTAATGCTCTAGAAATAGTATTTCCCTGATACAGTCACTGTTCTCCTGCTATTTTTCAGAATCTAAATCTTCAGTTCATCTCTCTCTTGCTTGGCAGAGCTGAACAATACAAGCAGCACTGAATTTTGTGTACAAACTGGCAGACTCCATCATGTCCATCAACTTGTGGATCACACTTAGGTTTGTTAGCAAAAACACAGGCTGACTTCTAGAATGACAGCTCTTCTGCAGCAATTCATGGCTTGTTTATTTGTATTCTTATAGTGTTTAAAGGGCTGTGCATTGCTGCTGAGGAAGCCTTCCCATCTGCCACCAGCAAGCAGGTTTTTTAATACTGGCATGGGCAGTGTTTAATATAATTCAGAATTATTTTTTAATCTTTTAATGAAAACACTTTTCTTGTGCTTGGGTTTGGATTGATTGCTTGGATACTTTGATTAGAAAATAAGTTAAGCTTCTAATTCGATTTTTCTTATCCATATGTTGGTGGAATGTCTTGCTTTTTTATAGTGCCCCTCATCAGCATGTCTCAAAGAGCTTCAGAAAGGGATTTAGATATTTTTCTGCCTTTCTGCAGCATCAGGATAATTAAGCACAGAGAAAGCTCGTTGCCCAAGGATGCAGAATTCCATTTGTTACAAGATTATTATTATTATTTTTAGGATCCAGCTCCTAATAACACCTCAAATATACTGTGAACTTCTTCTGTCTTTGTAGGTTGTGTGGTTGTCATACAGCAGACACTAGTTGCTGTAGTGAATGATGAAAGGGCTGTGTTAATTTCAGTAAACCAGCTCCATGTTTTATTAGGTGCTGGTTTTAAAGATTATTAATAAAGGCTTCTCTCTCTTTGTGATGTATCTAGCACTTCATGCTGCTCAGATTTTGGTTGGGGGGTGCCTGTTTCTGGAATTTCCTAGTGAATATGTGTATCTTAAGGACTGTCTTAGACTCCAGGAGATACTATTGAGAGTTGAATGCTGGTAACCTCACAACTTGTTCCCATTTGATCTGAAAATATTACATTATTCATGGGATGAGTTATTCCATCACTCAGCTTTCAGGCTCTGGCTTCCAAGTGTCTTGCCTCCTATGAAGTAACACTACCTTTAAGATAACTTCATTCAAACAGAATACTTTCCCTCCAAAACTGTCAAAATACAGAAAAGTTGGACTGGTTGCAGGCAAGGGACTGTCTGTAATGGCTGCTGGGTGAAATACAGGCTGTATTGCTGTGACACTGTTCCCTGGGACATTGTCTACTTCTGCATCTACATCCTTTTTTAAAGGAGATTGGTGTTTTGAGACATCTGCCTGCCTATTTGAGGTGCTTTTTTAGGCTTGCAGTCAACAACTGGGTCTTTTTTTTAATTTCTTTATTTTCTCCTCCTTCCCCTGAGGTAGTTAAGGTTGTATTAAAATAAGAAGGGTATCTCACATCTCAGTGTATCTGGTATCTTGCATTGTTTTAAATATGCATTTCCTGGAAAAGGCTTACATTACTCTTCCTACTTGACAGCAAGCTGATGTCATGGTATAAATCCCCAGTGGAGATGGGCACTGGAATTTGCTTAGTGATGCAAGTTTAGCTTGTTTGTGTTTCATTGTTCACTCTGTTTTCTATCATAGTTCCTGCAGGTACCAGCTTCTCTCTCTCTTTTTTTTTAGTGCTTAGTCAGCAGCACTAGCAGATGCTAGTTGTGTAAAATGTATGGAGAGTTGGAATTAACTGGAATTGTTTTGCTCTTGTTCTTTAACTTTTAATCTATATCATACCTATTGGCAGCATATTAGGAGTTTTCTTCATGATTTTATTTGCACTAGCTATTTTTTTTTCCCCTTGTCCAGAGCAGCAGTAGTAACTGCTTCTAGTGCTGGTTAGTCCACACAGATAAATGGTTCATGGCTTTGAACCTGCTCACCTGTTGCTAAGCAACTTGGAGAAATCCCAAATGACACTTAATTACGCAATCCTGTTAACTATTGACCGGATCTTTAATGCCCATCACAACTGCTGTTTGCCAGCTTTGTAGTATGAGGTGCTTAGATACGGGCACCTCTTTTCCGTGTGAGCTTCTCTAGGTTTTTCTTCAGTTTTCAGACAGCCTTTTTATGTTAATGAATTAATTGATATCAAAATGAGGGAGTAGTGTGTTGCATGAAAAGTTTGACATTCTGGTTTAGAGGGCAAAAATATCTTAATCTGGGAAATGTGTCAATGATACTGTCAGAGTTGCTTTTGTAAAGTTAGAGGTGAAGTTTTAGAAATGAAAGATCTGAATTATATTTCATAAGAAGCTGGTTATGTTGTTGGAAACAGCTCTAATTTAGTCAGTTAGGCCTGTAATTAAAAAAATGAAGGGGCAACATGACTGGTACTCTGCAAACTCTACCGATTTGTAGAGGTGGGTGGGAATGTAGTATCAAATGAGTTGCCTTGGAGTATGTGAGTAGCCAAAAGAGTGTGAACTGCTGTAGGGTTGTTCCCTGTATCTGCTCTGTAATATTCCAATCAAACAGAACTACTATAACATTGTAGTAACTTTGTATTTTTTGAGACTTTCTTGTACTGAAATACAACTCCAAAATATGGAAATGAAGATGGCAGAGAACAAAGACATAAGGATGATGTTAATAATAAGACTGAAAGTAAATTTTAACTTATCATTCTGTTAGTACTGAACTGTGGCCTGTTTAGAATAAGCTACAACATAAATTTTAACTTATCATTCTGTTAGTACTGATGTTTTTCTTGACAGAAGATCTTTAAAATCACCACACAGTTTGAGAAGTGACGTTTGGGATTTTCTGACTTGCAGGCTTTATTTCAATGGAGTCTGGTCCTCTGGCTCCTTATATCAGGCTGAGTGGGTTCTGCAGTCACTGAGAGCCTGAACGTTGTATGATGTACATTAGAGATATTATTGATACATGTAGAATGTGTGGTAGAAATAAGATTCAGACTAAATGCCTTCTCTGATTTAAAAAAAAAAACCACAAAAAACCCTAAACCATGTGAGAAAACATACTAAACAATGCTAGCTCTTAGGTGTTGAGTCTGTTATTTTTCTGGATACTAATATGCTAATAGGTTTTGTAGACCTAAATCTAAATTTGCTAATACAGAATTTACATAAATGGTCCTAATTTACATAACCATACTTTAGAAATTCAGTGCCTAGCATTGATTTTCTGCCAAGTAGGAGCATTGTAACAGATGGTGGAATTTTCCATCAGCCAGGTGATAACCACTGTGCAGGAGGTATTTGTCTTCCCCTAAGTCTCTTGGCTTAAGGAAAGGGTTCACTTATGTTGCAGAATCAGTCTAGTATATTTGTTATGATTTGAATTGCTCAATTTTACATATATATAGTAATCTGAATGCATATTTATGAATGAATCTTAAATTATCTGATTTTCAGCTTTTCCTGTCAGTTTTCACCCTTTCATTGACATGAAAACGTGTGGATAAGCTTCGAACTGTCAACGTAGTGACAATTCAAGCATTTGGTGCTATTATGCTCTGTGCAGTAGAAATGCAGGATGAAATATTTGCAGTT
The DNA here is from genome assembly GCF_000700745.2 of Antrostomus carolinensis. NCBI lineage: Eukaryota > Metazoa > Chordata > Aves > Caprimulgiformes > Caprimulgidae > Antrostomus > Antrostomus carolinensis. The sequence continues at coordinate 8,865 of NW_010336467.1, forward strand.
TTTCTCAGGTCAAGGAATAGTGGGGTAATGAATTGCTCATGAGTGGTAGGGAGCAAATATTCTCTGTGGAGATGCTTGACTTGTATCATTCAGGTTGTGCTGCCTGGAGAACAAGAACAGATGGCAACTGGCAGTGTAGCAGCAGGTGCAGCCGGAGTAAAACAGATTGTTATCGTCCTCTGATTAGGTCATGTAAAGGTTTTTTCTTATTTCTTTCCAGATCTGCTTAACGAGAATTGGGCATTCTGCTATTCCTCTTTACATGTGAAGAGTTAGTTCTAATAGATTCTTCACCCTTAGAAGTAGGGAAATCCTTTAATTTTTAGCGTGTAAATATGACAGACATAATTGGCATGAGACACTTTCATTGTGTCTTTAGTGCAGCATTGGAAGAGCTCAGAACAGTGTTCACATCTATGTGCTAGAGGGTTAATACAGGTGAGGACTCTTCCACTGACAAAGAGAAATCTGAAAGAGCTTTTGGTGGATGAGCTGTTGAGATGTGAGTGCTACAGCTAACAGTACTATTATGTGAGGATGTCAAGCTTTGTACATTCATGTTCTAGAACCAATTGAAAATAATTATCAAAAGGGCCTGATTCAGCACTTGACAGAATTGAGTAGAAAACCTGCCTATTGACATCTATAGGAATAAGCTTGAATTCCAGGGGAAACTAGTCTCTAGAAAAAAATCAAATCAGGTACAGGCATCCTCTGTACCTTCCCCACCCTCCCAAAACAGAAAAAGAAGAGTGAAGAAGCAGTGTGTTTATGCTCTTTTATATAAAGCACTTGTACTCCAAACAGGGATCTTGGGGGATGTGGTAGGACTGGCTTTCTAACTGTAAACTCACAGCACAGAGACAGGGTTTGGTTTGGGGTTTTTTTTTAACTGTTGTGGAGCAATTAAGTCTTGCATTGTTCAGTTAAGCCAACTGGATCTAAAAGTGCAGGTTTTGTCTGTCTGCCATTTCTACTCCCACTGCTTTAGGGTTTGTCCTGCCCTTTGTAATGATAGAGCTTCACAAGCGCTTGACAGGAAACAAAGTGAATGAGGAAATCAGCAGTGGTACCCATAGCTTAGTCTTACTCTACCTGTGGTGTTTTTTCTTATAATCTGATAATGTTTTGTGGGGATTTAATTTAACATGCTCTAGAAGGCAAACAAGTTCATATCTTTGAGGTTTTTGGTCACTTGAGACTGCTTGGTCATGGACCTCTGTATCTGCAGTACATTACACTTTCAATCTGAAGGCTTCTTCAAAACCACAGGTACAGGGAACTTCCTAAAATGAAAGTGATCTGCAGAGTCTGAGCACTTCCTGGGGACCAAACCCAGCCATGGAGAATCACTTTGTTTCTCCACAGTAAATGTCCTCAAACAACTGAAAGCTTCTGAATGTATTGAAAAGCCTTTTTCAGTTCTGGGTCAAGTATGGTCTTATCCTTTCTGCACGTTGTCATGTAAGTATGGTGCTGATACACCCACTTCCTACTGAAAGAGCAGGCGCTTGTGTAGGCATCCTCTGGAGCCTGTCAGATCTTTCTCCCCTGGGATTAAACTTACCAAAAGTGCATTTAAAAAATAGAATGGGTAGACTTTGCATTTATTTTCTTTTATTTTTAAACTTAGAGTGAAAAAAGTGTGTGTGTGTGGTTGTGTTAAAAGCAGAGCAAAACACATCAATGTATGCACAAACTATAGCAATTTTTACTGTCATATTAACAGCATTCTAGTTATATCTTCTGTTTTGAACCTTAAACTGTGTACTTCCCAGGGTAGGAACTTGTATACTGGATCTCCAGCTAAGCTGGATGTAGTGTGTACTGCCCATTGCTGGGAGTTTGGGTTTGATCACGTCCTCAAATATGTTACCTGTATGTTCTGCCAGTATGTTTGAACATTGCCTTGTGTCTTTTGATTACAGTATGTTGGGTGTTAGGCTGCTGTTTAAGATATAAGGAATTTGCCAGGTTGATTTGGATTTAGCTTTATCTAAAATACCAGCTTCCATGTAATCTCTTTTGGTCTGTTCTTCTCTTTGGGGTTTGAAGCTTGTTTTGCATTCCTGGTATGTCCATCATATGTCCAGTATGGTTGTAACTTCCTTTGCAGGCCTATATATGATGTGTGCTTGAAACTGTCACTGTAATAACGCTAACCTGGTAGGTCACCTCTGTCTTGAAGCTATAGTCTGTTGTCAGCTCTTAGCATTTAAAGGACAACTGCTCTGAAATTCAGCAAATGTAATGAAAGTGTCCAGATTATTGGATGAACTGAAACAAGTCTTAGTACAGGTATATAGGAATCATAGAATGGTTTGGATTGGAAGGGACCTTAAAGCTCATCCAGTTCCACCCCCCCTGCCATCAGCAGGGACACCTTCCACTAGACCAGGTTGCTCAAAGCCTCATCCAGCCTGGCCTTAAACACTTCCAGGGAGGAGCAGCCACAGCTTCTCTGGGCAACCTGGGCCAGTGTCTGACCACCCTCACAGTGAAGAATTTCTTCCTAATATCTAATCTAAACCTCCCTTCTTCCAGTTTAGAGCCATTTCCCCTTGTTTTGTCATTAACTGCCCTTATGAAAAGTCCTTCCCCAGCTTTCTTGTAGGCCCTTCAGGTATTGGAAGGCCACTATAAGATCTCCCTGGAAGAGGCAGTCTGGTTTTCTTCCCCCCTTGCTTTGTTGAGATGATAGTTGTGGGCAACTGTTTGCCCAGGATACAGGATGCTGTTGTGTGTAGTGACTAGAGAAGGTTTGTCCTAATCTACTGCCTGGGCATGAACTTTGCAGACTCCATCTGGAGTAGTCTGTGATGGAGGACTATTTAGTTTGACTTCCTTTTTTTTAGTTGTTGCTGCCACTTCTTGGAGCTATTTGTAGTTGTGCAGTCTTAAATAAAAACAGGTTAGTAAGTTATGACCCCTGAATTGTTTTATAAAGGCTCAAGTTAGTATTGTGTTGGTTTTGATTTGGATGACACACCTGAAGTATGTGCATATTAAATTTGTGTAACCTCTTAAAGTGTTGTGTAGGGGAAGGGATTGGGGATCAGTAGTGAGGAGAAAGTCCTTTCAGCTGCTGCTTGTGGTCTTTTAATGCCCTTTTGGTTAACATCTGCTTGGCTCACTGCAGGTAGCACTTCCCTAGCTCTTTACTGTCAGCATTATAGGGCCTGAATGGTTGCAGGAAAATCAACTATCATATATAGTCTGTGATAGATCAACAGCAAAACTGTCTGCTAAGCAGCCATTCTGCTACCTATTGGTATAATCGAGTATGAAGCAGAAAAATCTACTTTTGTTTCTGTATTAGGTAGCAAGAAAATGCTCAGAAATCAGTGTTTTTTCCCTACCAGTTTGAACCTGTTTTGTATGAGTATGAACAGTGTGTATGAGTATCTGAAAGCAAGGCAACACAGAATGTGCTTTGGTTTTGACTGACCTGGACTGAAGATACATGTGTTGTGTAATCTACCTGCAAAGACTTTCTTTTTGTAACTTACAGATCCATGGAAATGAGGTGGAAGGTACCTAAATCGATTTGTACCTGGGTGGTATATGATTTGTATGGGTGGTGCTGTTCCTTTGACTGGTCTTCTGCCTTTGTGAGAGGTGGTTTGCTGAGTTGGAAGCAAGGGAAGAACAGCATGCATTTGTTTATGGGATAGTAATTTTAATATAATCTGATATTCCTGTTCAGTGCTTGTCACTCCCAAGGAAGGAGTGCTGCACTGCTGATAAAAATAGATTGGGCTTGTTCTGACCTTTAAAAAAAATAGTCCTAATACACTAGCACAGGCTTTGCCTTAGAACATCTGACTTTTAATTCTGATTGTGAAGTCGAGTGAGGTAACTCCAACTTGGATCGACTGTAAATGACTTAACCACCTAGCAAATCCTCTTGAAGAACCATCCTTGCTTGCCACCTGCCTTTTACTTGAAGGGATGTAGGATGATTAAATGGTGGCATGTTATGAGGTAACCTCCCTTGCCCATGCAGCCTCTCCCACTGTTGGTTTGGTACCCACTGGTCCTCTCCTCAGCACCAGACTGATAACTCTGAAAACATGTTGGTTAAACTGCTGACTGTAGTAAAACAGCTCATGGGTTTTGGTGCGTGCTTTCCCCTGGGATTCTGTGGCTTATGCTATCAGTATGTGGACAGCAACGTCAAATACTCGTGTCTTATGGAACTTTTGATTTTTTTCCATAGTTTTCAGTTGACCAAAGAAATGGTGATGGAGAAGCCAAGTCCCCTGCTGGTCGGGCGGGAATTCGTGAGGCAGTACTATACTCTGC
>NW_010336467.1:13203-14908 GCF_000700745.2 Antrostomus carolinensis
CCAGGCACCTGACTATTTGCACAGGTAAAGCTCTGCTGCACTTCATGATCTGTTTTTCTCTTATGGATTTCTTAATTTATATGTTAAAATTGATAAATAAGCTTATTATCATGTCTGGACTTGCTCAATTTAGACACTTAAAAATCTAACTTACCCAGGACAAGCTCTGGGTGTAGTTTGTTTTCAGTCTTGATCAGCTAGGTTAAAACATGGATAATAAAGGTTACAGGAATTCTTCAAATATCTGTGTTCTGGTTGTTACCAAAATGCTGCTAGACATGTATTATAAGCAAAAAAAAAAAAAAAAAACAGAGGAAAAAATATAAATCAAAAGTGTGTTGCTTGCTACTTCTAGTTGTAATAAATATAAATGAAAGTTGGATAAGTGTTTAGTTAAGCATTTTTTTTTAGTTTTGTCTTGATACAATGCCCCCCGGCTAGGGGAAAAAGAGTGAAAATTGTGTATATTGCTGCGTCTCAGTGGTCATACCAGCAGCTCTTTCTTGAAGGAAAATCAGAGAAATTGTGAATGTGCAGCAAACTACACTCTTATCTAAAATTGGTCCTGTTTGATTTGACAGGTATCCTACATTGCTAGAACTAACCTTGGTTTTGAAGATATGCTTTTATTTGCTGTGTTTTGAGTAGCTAGACAAACAGTTTCTGAAACCTTCCTTCTTCCAGTCTTGGGAACACTTATGCAGAGTATTTCTCCACTTAGGTGGACAGCTGACCTCGTGCATTTGGGTCAGAGGAAAGTTTACAGGATGCCATAGAACTCAGTTCTAGTCTTATCTGCTAGCAGCATTCAGTCCCATGGTGTTTATGACACTTTAACTCATAATCCCTCAGTTAAAAAATAGAAGATGCACCTGCAATACTTTCTTTACTGTAGATAACTAAGAAAGTACCATTGCTCCTTGCTCAAGCTTTAAACTAGAACTTGAGGAGAAGCCCTCATCCTGAGCGTTGAGGGTACTATGTTGCTTTAGGGACCTTGTGCAGAAAGGGGAGAATGAGATTGGATCATCTGGCTCCTATGATACTTTGGTTTTGGCTCTTGGTGCTTCAGTATCTGACATACCCGAATGCTTCAGCTTACACAGGAGAACTTTGCGTTTTCCCCTTTGATCAAAACCCCCCACTCCCAAATCAGTAACAGGATTATGGAGTTGTATGGCTGTATTCCAGAAATTCAGACAGAAAACTTGCTTGAGAGTATATTATTCATATTGCACTCTAACATAGAGGCTCAGTGTTCTTACATAACAAAGCTTAATATTAAAATATTTCTTTCCAACAGGTTTTATGGAAAGAATTCTTCCTATGTCCATGGTGGCTTGGATTCCAATGGAAAGCCAGCTGATGCAGTCTATGGGCAATCTGTAAGTACTTAAAAAAAACCCCAGAACTTACTCTTGTTTCCTTATTTTTTGTTGCCTTTGAGGTTAAGAAGCGACACCTATCCAGCTGTATTTCACCCCCCTTTGTCCAAGTGCTTTCTGTGTAGGGAGGGGGAACGAAAAAGGAAAGCTGTCTAGCTGAACAGTGGTAGGCAAGATACACTTCCTTCATTATAAGGTTCACAATATAAAATTGCTTGCAAAGCAAACTCAAAGAGCATGCTGCCAACCTTTCCCTTTACAGTTAGGGAATGTATTCTGAAACAGTGTTTTAGGTTTTTGTTTTCTTTGAAAGCTGACAT